>NW_028225798.1:0-156069 GCF_052327205.1 Somniosus microcephalus | reverse complement strand
ATTCACCCTCCAGACTTCACCTTCTCCTTCTCCTTCTTCTGCTTCTTCTGATTCACCCTCCTGACTTCACCTTCTCCTTCTCCTTCTTCTACTTCTTCTGATTCACCCTCCTGACTTCACCTTCTCCTTCTCCTTCTTCTACTTCTTCTGCTTCACCCTCCAGACTTCACCTTCTCCTTCTCCTTCTTCTATTTCTTCTGATTCACCCTCCAGACTTCACCTTCTCCTTCTCCTTCTTCTGCTTCTTCTGATTCACCCTCCAGACTTCACCTTCTCCTTCTCCTTATTCTGCTTCTTCTGATTCACCCTCCAGACTTCACCTTCTCCTTCTCCTTCTTCTGCTTCTTCTGATTCACACTCCAGACTTCACCTTCTCCTTCTCCTTCTTCTACTTCTTCTGATTCACCCTCCAGACTTCACCTTCTCCTTCTCTTTCTTCTGCTTCTTCTGATTCACCCTCCAGACTTCACCTTCTCCTTCTCCTTCTTCTGATTCTTCTGATTCACCCTCCAGACTTCACCTTCTTCTGCTTCTTCTGATTCACCCTCCTGACTTCACATTCTCCTTCTCCTTCTTCTACTTCTTCTGATTCACCCTCCTGACTTCACCTTCTCCTTCTCCTTCTTCTGCTTCTTCTGCTTCACCCTCCAGACTTCACCTTCTCCTTCTCCTTCTTCTACTTCTTCTGATTCACCCTCCAGACTTGAACTTCTCCTTCTCCTTCTTCTACTTCTTCTGATTCACCCTCCAGACTTCACCTTCTCCTTCTCCTTCTTCTGCTTCTTCTGCTTCACCGTCCTGACTTCACCTTCTCCTTCTCCTTCTTCTACTTCTTCTGCTTCATCCCCCTGACATCACCTGCTCCTTCTCCTTCTTCTGCTTCTTCTGATTCACCCTCCTAACTTCACCTTCTCCTTCTCCTTCTTCTGCTTCTTCTTATTCACCCTCCTGACTTCACCTTCTCCTTCTCCTTCTTCTGCTTCTTCTGATTCACCCTCCAGACATCACCTTCTCCTTCTCCTTCTTCTGCTTCTTCTGATTCACCCTCCAGACTTCACCTTCTCCTTCTCCTTCTTCTGCTTCTTCTGATTCACCCTCCAGACCTCACCTTCTCCTTCTCCTTCTTCTACTTCTTCTGATTCACCCTCCAGACTTCATCTTCTCCTTCTCCTTCTTCTGCTTCTTCTGATTCACCCTCCAGACTTCACCTTCTCCTTCTCCTTCTTCTGCTTCTTCTGATTCACCCTCCAGACTTCACCTTCTCCTTCTCCTTCTTCTACTTCTTCTGATTCACCCTCCAGACTTCACCTTCTCCTTCTCCTTCTTCTACTTCTTCTGATTCACCCTCCAGTCTTCACCTTCTCCTTCTCCTTCTTCTGTTTCTTCTGCTTCACCCTCCAGACTTCACCTTCTCCTTCTCTTTCTTCTGCTTCTTCTGATTCACCCTCCAGACTTCACCTTCTCCTTCTCCTTCTTCTGATTCTTCTGATTCACCCTCCAGACTTCACCTTCTCCTTCTCCTTCTTCTGCTTCTTATGATTCACCCTCCTGACTTCATCTTCTCCTTCTCCTTCTTCTACTTCTTCTGATTCACCCTCCTGACTTCACCATCTCCTTCTCCTTCTTCTACTTCTTCTGCTTCACCCTCCAGACTTCACCTTCTCCTTCTCCTTCTTCTACTTCTTCTGATTCACCCTTCATACTTCACCTTCTCCTTCTCCTTTTTCTGCTTCTTCTGATTCACCCTCCAGACTTCACCTTCTCCTTCTCCTTATTCTGCTTCTTCTGATTCACCCTCCATATTTCACCTTCTCCTTCTCCTTCTTCTGCTTCTTCTGATTCACCCTCCAGACTTCACCTTCTCCTTCTCCTTCTTCTGCTTCTTCTGATTCACCCTCCAGACTTCACCTTCTCCTTCTCCTTCGTCTACTTCTTCTGATTCACCCTCCAGACTACACCTTCTCCTTCTCCTTCTTCTACTTCTTCTGATTCACCCTCCAGACTTCACCTTCTCCTTCTCCTTCTTCTGTTTCTTCTGATTCACCGTCCAGACTTCACCTTCTCCTTCTCCTTCTTCTACTACTTCTGATTCACCCTCCAGACTTCACCTTCTCCTTCTCCTTCTTCTACTTCTTCTGATTCACCCTCCAGACTTCATCTTCTCCTTCTCCTTCTTCTGCTTCTTCTGATTCTCCCTCCAGACTTCACCTTCTCCTTCTCCTTCTTCTGCTTCTTCTGATTCACCCTCCAGACTTCACCTTCTCCTTCTCCTTCTTCTACTTCTTCTGATTCACCCTCCAGACTTCACCTTCTCCTTCTCCTTCTTCTACTTCTTCTGATTCACCCTCCAGTCTTCACCTTCTCCTTCTCCTTCTTCTGTTTCTTCTGCTTCACGCTCCAGACTTCACCTTCTCCTTCTCTTTCTTCTGCTTCTTCTGATTCACCCTCCAGACTTCACCTTCTACTTCTCCTTCTTCTGATTCTTCTGATTCACCCTCCTGACTTCACCTTCTCCTTCTCCTTCTTCTACTTCTTCTGCTCCACCCTCCAGACTTCACCTTCTCCTTCTCCTTATTCTACTTCTTCTGATTCACCCTCCAGACTTGACCTTCTCCTTCTCCTTCTTCTACTTCTTCTGATTCACCCTCCAGACTTCACCTTCTCCTTCTCCTTCTTCTACTTCTTCTGATTCACCCTCCAGACTTCACCTTCTCCTTCTCCTTCTTCTGCTTCTTCTGATTCACCCTCCAGACTTCACCTTCTCCTTCTCCTTCTTCTACTTCTTCTGATTCACCCTCCAGACTTCACCTTCTCCTTCTCTTTCTTCTGCTTCTTCTGATTCACCCTCCAGACTTCACCTTCTCCTTCTCCTTCTTCTGATTCTTCTGATTCACCCTCCAGACTTCACCTTCTCCTTCTCCTTCTTCTGCTTCTTCTGATTCACCCTCCTGACTTCACCTTCTCCTTCTCCTTCTTCTACTTCTTCTGCTTCACCCTCCAGACTTCACCTTCTCCTTCTCCTTCTTCTACTTCTTCCGCTTCACCCTCCAGACTTCATCTTCTCCTTCTCCTTCTTCTGCTTCTTCTGATTCACCCTCCAGACTTCACCTTCTCCTTCTCCTTCTTCTGCTTCTTCTGATTCACCCTCCAGACTTCACCTTCTCCTTCTCCTTATTCTGCTTCTTCTGATTCACCCTCCAGACTTCACCTTCTCCTTCTCCTTCCTCTGCTTCTTCTGATTCACCCTCCAGACTTCACCTTCTCCTTCTCCTTCTTCTGATTCTTCTGATTCACCCTCCAGACTTCACCTTCTCCTTCTCCTTCTTCTGCTTCTTCTGATTCACCCTCCTGACTTCACCTTCTCCTTCTCCTTCTTCTACTTCTTCTGATTCACCCTCCTGACTTCACCTTCTCCTTCTCCTTCTTCTACTTCTTCTGATTCACCCTCCAGACTTCACCTTCTCCTTCTCCTTCTTCTGCTTCTTCTGATTCACCCTCCTGACTTCACCTTCTCCTTCTCCTTCTTCTACTTCTTCTGCTTCACCCTCCAGACTTCACCTTCTCCTTCTCCTTCTTCTACTTCTTCCGCTTCACCCTCCAGAATTCATCTTCTCCTTCTCCTTCTTCTGCTTCTTCTGATTCACCCTCCAGACTTCACCTTCTCCTTCTCCTTATTCTGCTTCTTCTGATTCACCCTCCAGACTTCACCTTCTCCTTCTCCTTATTCTGCTTCTTCTGATTCACCCTCCAGACTTCACCTTCTCCTTCTCCTTCCTCTGCTTCTTCTGATTCACCCTCCAGACTTCACCTTCTCCTTCTCCTTCTTCTGATTCTTCTGATTCACCCTCCAGACTTCACCTTCTCCTTCTCCTTCTTCTACTTCTTCTGATTCACCCTCCTGACTTCACCTTCTCCTTCTCCTTCTTCTACTTCTTCTGCTTCACCCTCCAGACTTCACCTTCTCCTTCTCCTTCTTCTATTTCTTCTGATTCACCCTCCAGACTTCACCTTCTCCTTCTCCTTCTTCTGCTTCTTCTGATTCACCCTCCAGACTTCACCTTCTCCTTCTCCTTATTCTGCTTCTTCTGATTCACCCTCCAGACTTCACCTTCAGCTTCTCCTTCTTCTACTTCTTCTGATTCACCCTCCAGACTTCACCTTCTCCTTCTCTTTCTTCTGCTTCTTCTGATTCACCCTCCAGACTTCACCTTCTCCTTCTCCTTCTTCTGATTCTTCTGATTCACCCTCCAGACTTCACCTTCTCCTTCTCCTTCTTCTGCTTCTTCTGATTCACCCTCCTGACTTCACCTTCTCCTTCTCCTTCTTCTACTTCTTCTGCTTCACCCTCCAGACTTCACCTTCTCCTTCTCCTTCTTCTGCTTCTTCTGCTTCACCCTCCAGACTTCATCTTCTCCTTCTCCTTCTTCTGCTTCTTCTGATTCACCCTCCAGACTTCACCTTCTCCTTCTCCTTATTCTGCTTCTTCTGATTCACCCTCCAGACTTCACCTTCTCCTTCTCCTTATTCTGCTTCTTCTGATTCACCCTCCAGACTTCACCTTCTCCTTCTCCTTCCTCTGCTTCTTCTGATTCACCCTCCAGACTTCACCTTCTCCTTCTCCTTCTTCTGATTCTTCTGATTCACCCTCCAGACTTCACCTTCTCCTTCTCCTTCTTCTGCTTCTTCTGATTCACCCTCCTGACTTCACCTTCTCCTTCTCCTTCTTCTACTTCTTCTGATTCACCCTCCTGACTTCACCTTCTCCTTCTCCTTCTTCTACTTCTTCTGCTTCACCCTCCAGACTTCACCTTCTCCTTCTCCTTCTTCTATTTCTTCTGATTCACCCTCCAGACTTCACCTTCTCCTTCTCCTTCTTCTGCTTCTTCTGATTCACCCTCCAGACTTCACCTTCTCCTTCTCCTTATTCTGCTTCTTCTGATTCACCCTCCAGACTTCACCTTCTCCTTCTCCTTCTTCTGCTTCTTCTGATTCACACTCCAGACTTCACCTTCTCCTTCTCCTTCTTCTACTTCTTCTGATTCACCCTCCAGACTTCACCTTCTCCTTCTCTTTCTTCTGCTTCTTCTGATTCACCCTACAGACTTCACCTTCTCCTTCTCCTTCTTCTGATTCTTCTGATTCACCCTCCAGACTTCACCTTCTTCTGCTTCTTCTGATTCACCCTCCTGACTTCACATTCTCCTTCTCCTTCTTCTACTTCTTCTGATTCACCCTCCTGACTTCACCTTCTCCTTCTCCTTCTTCTGCTTCTTCTGCTTCACCCGCCAGACTTCACCTTCTCCTTCTCCTTCTTCTACTTCTTCTGATTCACCCTCCAGACTTGAACTTCTCCTTCTCCTTCTTCTACTTCTTCTGATTCACCCTCCAGACTTCACCTTCTCCTTCTCCTTCTTCTGCTTCTTCTGCTTCACCGTCCTGACTTCACCTTCTCCTTCTCCTTCTTCTACTTCTTCTGCTTCATCCCCCTGACATCACCTGCTCCTTCTCCTTCTGCTTCTTCTGATTCACCCTCCTAACTTCACCTTCTCCTTCTCCTTCTTCTGCTTCTTCTGATTCACCCTCCTGACTTCACCTTCTCCTTCTCCTTCTTCTGCTTCTTCTGATTCACCCTCCAGACATCACCTTCTCCTTCTCCTTCTTCTGCTTCTTCTGATTCACCCTCCAGACTTCACCTTCTCCTTCTCCTTCTTCTGCTTCTTCTGATTCACCCTCCAGACCTCACCTTCTCCTTCTCCTTCTTCTACTTCTTCTGATTCACCCTCCAGACTTCATCTTCTCCTTCTCCTTCTTCTGCTTCTTCTGATTCACCCTCCAGACTTCACCTTCTCCTTCTCCTTCTTCTGCTTCTTCTGATTCACCCTCCAGACTTCACCTTCTCCTTCTCCTTCTTCTACTTCTTCTGATTCACCCTCCAGACTTCACCTTCTCCTTCTCCTTCTTCTACTTCTTCTGATTCACCCTCCAGTCTTCACCTTCTCCTTCTCCTTCTTCTGTTTCTTCTGCTTCACCCTCCAGACTTCACCTTCTCCTTCTCTTTCTTCTGCTTCTTCTGATTCACCCTCCAGACTTCACCTTCTCCTTCTCCTTCTTCTGATTCTTCTGATTCACCCTCCAGACTTCACCTTCTCCTTCTCCTTCTTCTGCTTCTTATGATTCACCCTCCTGACTTCATCTTCTCCTTCTCCTTCTTCTACTTCTTCTGATTCACCCTCCTGACTTCACCATCTCCTTCTCCTTCTTCTACTTCTTCTGCTTCACCCTCCAGACTTCACCTTCTCCTTCTCCTTCTTCTACTTCTTCTGATTCACCCTTCATACTTCACCTTCTCCTTCTCCTTTTTCTGCTTCTTCTGATTCACCCTCCAGACTTCACCTTCTCCTTCTCCTTATTCTGCTTCTTCTGATTCACCCTCCATATTTCACCTTCTCCTTCTCCTTCTTCTGCTTCTTCTGATTCACCCTCCAGACTTCACCTTCTCCTTCTCCTTCTTCTGCTTCTTCTGATTCACCCTCCAGACTTCACCTTCTCCTTCTCCTTCGTCTACTTCTTCTGATTCACCCTCCAGACTACACCTTCTCCTTCTCCTTCTTCTACTTCTTCTGATTCACCCTCCAGACTTCACCTTCTCCTTCTCCTTCTTCTGTTTCTTCTGATTCACCGTCCAGACTTCACCTTCTCCTTCTCGTTCTTCTACTACTTCTGATTCACCCTCCAGACTTCACCTTCTCCTTCTCCTTCTTCTACTTCTTCTGATTCACCCTCCAGACTTCATCTTCTCCTTCTCCTTCTTCTGCTTCTTCTGATTCACCCTCCAGACTTCACCTTCTCCTTCTCCTTCTTCTGCTTCTTCTGATTCACCCTCCAGACTTCACCTTCTCCTTCTCCTTCTTCTACTTCTTCTGATTCACCCTCCAGACTTCACCTTCTCCTTCTCCTTCTTCTACTTCTTCTGATTCACCCTCCAGTCTTCACCTTCTCCTTCTCCTTCTTCTGTTTCTTCTGCTTCACGCTCCAGATTTCACCTTCTCCTTCTCTTTCTTCTGCTTCTTCTGATTCACCCTCCAGACTTCACCTTCTACTTCTCCTTCTTCTGATTCTTCTGATTCACCCTCCTGACTTCACCTTCTCCTTCTCCTTCTTCTACTTCTTCTGCTCCACCCTCCAGACTTCACCTTCTCCTTCTCCTTATTCTACTTCTTCTGATTCACCCTCCAGACTTGACCTTCTCCTTCTCCTTCTTCTACTTCTTCTGATTCACCCTCCAGACTTCACCTTCTCCTTCTCCTTCTTCTACTTCTTCTGATTCACCCTCCAGACTTCACCTTCTCCTTCTCCTTCTTCTGCTTCTTCTGATTCACCCTCCAGACTTCACCTTCTCCTTCTCCTTCTTCTACTTCTTCTGATTCACCCTCCAGACTTCACCTTCTCCTTCTCTTTCTTCTGCTTCTTCTGATTCACCCTCCAGACTTCACCTTCTCCTTCTCCTTCTTCTGATTCTTCTGATTCACCCTCCAGACTTCACCTTCTCCTTCTCCTTCTTCTGCTTCTTCTGATTCACCCTCCTGACTTCACCTTCTCCTTCTCCTTCTTCTACTTCTTCTGCTTCACCCTCCAGACTTCACCTTCTCCTTCTCCTTCTTCTACTTCTTCCGCTTCACCCTCCAGACTTCATCTTCTCCTTCTCCTTCTTCTGCTTCTTCTGATTCACCCTCCAGACTTCACCTTCTCCTTCTCCTTATTCTGCTTCTTCTGATTCACCCTCCAGACTTCACCTTCTCCTTCTCCTTATTCTGCTTCTTCTGAATCACCCTCCAGACTTCACCTTCTCCTTCTCCTTCCTCTGCTTCTTCTGATTCACCCTCCAGACTTCACCTTCTCCTTCTCCTTCTTCTGATTCTTCTGATTCACCCTCCAGACTTCACCTTCTCCTTCTCCTTCTTCTGCTTCTTCTGATTCACCCTCCTGACTTCACCTTCTCCTTCTCCTTCTTCTACTTCTTCTGATTCACCCTCCTGACTTCACCTTCTCCTTCTCCTTCTTCTACTTCTTCTGCTTCACCCTCCAGACTTCACCTTCTCCTTCTCCTTCTTCTGCTTCTTCTGATTCACCCTCCAGACTTCACCTTCTCCTTCTCCTTATTCTGCTTCTTCTGATTCACCCTCCAGACTTCACCTTCTCCTTCTCCTTCTTCTGCTTCTTCTGATTCACACTCCAGACTTCACCTTCTCCTTCTCCTTCTTCTACTTCTTCTGATTCACACTCCAGACTTCACCTTCTCCTTCTCTTTCTTCTGCTTCTTCTGATTCACCCTCCAGACTTCACCTTCTCCTTCTCCTTCTTCTGATTCTTCTGATTCACCCTCCAGACTTCACCTTCTTCTTCTCCTTCTTCTGCTTCTTCTGATTCACCCTCCTGACTTCACATTCTCCTTCTCCTTCTTCTACTTCTTCTGATTCACCCTCCTGACTTCACCTTCTCCTTCTCCTTCTTCTACTTCTTCTGCTTCACCCTCCAGACTTCACCTTCTCCTTCTCCTTCTTCTACTTCTTCTGATTCACCTTCCAGACTTGACCTTCTCCTTCTCCTTCTTCTACTTCTTCTGATTCACCCTCCAGACTTCACCTTCTCCTTCTCCTTCTTCTGCTTCTTCTGCTTCACCGTCCTGACTTCACCTTCTCCTTCTCCTTCTTCTACTTCTTCTGCTTCATCCCCCTGACATCACCTGCTCCTTCTCCTTCTTCTGCTTCTTCTGATTCACCCTCCTAACTTCACCTTCTCCTTCTCCTTCTTCTGCTTCTTCTGATTCACCCTCCTGACTTCACCTTCTCCTTCTCCTTCTTCTGCTTCTTCTGATTCACCCTCCAGACATCACCTTCTCCTTCTCCTTCTTCTGCTTCTTCTGATTCACCCTCCAGACTTCACCTTCTCCTTCTCCTTCTTCTGCTTCTTCTGATTCACCCTCCAGACCTCACCTTCTCCTTCTCCTTCTTCTACTTCTTCTGATTCACCCTCCAGACTTCATCTTCTCCTTCTCCTTCTTCTGCTTCTTCTGATTCACCCTCCAGACTTCACCTTCTCCTTCTCCTTCTTCTGCTTCTTCTGATTCACCCTCCAGACTTCACCTTCTCCTTCTCCTTCTTCTACTTCTTCTGATTCACCCTCCAGACTTCACCTTCTCCTTCTCCTTCTTCTACTTCTTCTGATTCACCCTCCAGTCTTCACCTTCTCCTTCTCCTTCTTCTGTTTCTTCTGCTTCACCCTCCAGACTTCACCTTCTCCTTCTCTTTCTTCTGCTTCTTCTGATTCACCCTCCAGACTTCACCTTCTCCTTCTCCTTCTTCTGATACTTCTGATTCACCCTCCAGACTTCACCTTCTCCTTCTCCGTCTTCTGCTTCTTATGATTCACCCTCCTGACTTCACCTTCTCCTTCTCCTTCTTCTACTTCTTCTGCTTCACCCTCCAGACTTCACCTTCTCCTTCTCCTTCTTCTACTTCTTCTGATTCACCCTTCATACTTCACCTTCTCCTTCTCCTTTTTCTGCTTCTTCAGATTCACCCTCCAGACTTCACCTTCTCCTTCTCCTTATTCTGCTTCTTCTGATTCACCCTCCAGACTTCACCTTCTCCTTCTCCTTCTTCTGCTTCTTCTGATTCACCCTCCAGACTTCACCTTCTCCTTCTCCTTCTTCTGCTTCTTCTGATTCACCCTCCAGACTTCACCTTCTCCTTCTCCTTCTTCTACTTCTTCTGATTCACCCTCCAGACTTCACCTTCTCCTTCTCCTTCTTCTACTTCTTCTGATTCACCCTCCAGTCTTCACCTTCTCCTTCTCCTTCTTCTGTTTCTTCTGCTTCACGCTCCAGATTTCACCTTCTCCTTCTCTTTCTTCTGCTTCTTCTGATTCACCCTCCAGACTTCACCTTCTACTTCTCCTTCTTCTGATTCTTCTGATTCACCCTCCTGACTTCACCTTCTCCTTCTCCTTCTTCTACTTCTTCTGCTCCACCCTCCAGACTTCACCTTCTCCTTCTCCTTATTCTACTTCTTCTGATTCACCCTCCAGACTTGACCTTCTCCTTCTCCTTCTTCTACTTCTTCTGATTCACCCTCCAGACTTCACCTTCTCCTTCTCCTTCTTCTACTTCTTCTGATTCACCCTCCAGACTTCACCTTCTCCTTCTCCTTCTTCTGCTTCTTCTGATTCACCCTCCAGACTTCACCTTCTCCTTCTCCTTCTTCTACTTCTTCTGATTCACCCTCCAGACTTCACCTTCTCCTTCTCTTTCTTCTGCTTCTTCTGATTCACCCTCCAGACTTCACCTTCTCCTTCTCCTTCTTCTGATTCTTCTGATTCACCCTCCAGACTTCACCTTCTCCTTCTCCTTCTTCTGCTTCTTCTGATTCACCCTCCTGACTTCACCTTCTCCTTCTCCTTCTTCTACTTCTTCTGCTTCACCCTCCAGACTTCACCTTCTCCTTCTCCTTCTTCTACTTCTTCCGCTTCACCCTCCAGACTTCATCTTCTCCTTCTCCTTCTTCTGCTTCTTCTGATTCACCCTCCAGACTTCACCTTCTCCTTCTCCTTATTCTGCTTCTTCTGATTCACCCTCCAGACTTCACCTTCTCCTTCTCCTTATTCTGCTTCTTCTGATTCACCCTCCAGACTTCACCTTCTCCTTCTCCTTCCTCTGCTTCTTCTGATTCACCCTCCAGACTTCACCTTCTCCTTCTCCTTCTTCTGATTCTTCTGATTCACCCTCCAGACTTCACCTTCTCCTTCTCCTTCTTCTGCTTCTTCTGATTCACCCTCCTGACTTCACCTTCTCCTTCTCCTTCTTCTACTTCTTCTGATTCACCCTCCTGACTTCACCTTCTCCTTCTCCTTCTTCTACTTCTTCTGCTTCAACCTCCAGACTTCACCTTCTCCTTCTCCTTCTTCTATTTCTTCTGATTCACCCTCCAGACTTCACCTTCTCCTTCTCCTTCTTCTGCTTCTTCTGATTCACCCTCCAGACTTCACCTTCTCCTTCTCCTTATTCTGCTTCTTCTGATTCACCCTCCAGACTTCACCTTCTCCTTCTCCTTCTTCTGCTTCTTCTGATTCACACTCCAGACTTCACCTTCTCCTTCTCCTTCTTCTACTTCTTCTGATTCACACTCCAGACTTCACCTTCTCCTTCTCTTTCTTCTGCTTCTTCTGATTCACCCTCCAGACTTCACCTTCTCCTTCTCCTTCTTCTGATTCTTCTGATTCACCCTCCAGACTTCACCTTCTTCTTCTCCTTCTTCTGCTTCTTCTGATTCACCCTCCTGACTTCACATTCTCCTTCTCCTTCTTCTACTTCTTCTGATTCACCCTCCTGACTTCACCTTCTCCTTCTCCTTCTTCTACTTCTTCTGCTTCACCCTCCAGACTTCACCTTCTCCTTCTCCTTCTTCTACTTCTTCTGATTCACCTTCCAGACTTGACCTTCTCCTTCGCCTTCTTCTACTTCTTCTGATTCACCCTCCAGACTTCACCTTCTCCTTCTCCTTCTTCTGCTTCTTCTGCTTCACCGTCCTGACTTCACCTTCTCCTTCTCCTTCTTCTACTTCTTCTGCTTCATCCCCCTGACATCACCTGCTCCTTCTCCTTCTTCTGCTTCTTCTGATTCACCCTCCTAACTTCACCTTCTCCTTCTCCTTCTTCTGCTTCTTCTGATTCACCCTCCTGACTTCACCTTCTCCTTCTCCTTCTTCTGCTTCTTCTGATTCACCCTCCAGACATCACCTTCTCCTTCTCCTTCTTCTGCTTCTTCTGATTCACCCTCCAGACTTCACCTTCTCCTTCTCCTTCTTCTGCTTCTTCTGATTCACCCTCCAGACCTCACCTTCTCCTTCTCCTTCTTCTACTTCTTCTGATTCACCCTCCAGACTTCATCTTCTCCTTCTCCTTCTTCTGCTTCTTCTGATTCACCCTCCAGACTTCACCTTCTCCTTCTCCTTCTTCTGCTTCTTCTGATTCACCCTCCAGACTTCACCTTCTCCTTCTCCTTCTTCTACTTCTTCTGATTCACCCTCCAGACTTCACCTTCTCCTTCTCCTTCTTCTACTTCTTCTGATTCACCCTCCAGTCTTCACCTTCTCCTTCTCCTTCTTCTGTTTCTTCTGCTTCACCCTCCAGACTTCACCTTCTCCTTCTCTTTCTTCTGCTTCTTCTGATTCACCCTCCAGACTTCACCTTCTCCTTCTCCTTCTTCTGATACTTCTGATTCACCCTCCAGACTTCACCTTCTCCTTCTCCGTCTTCTGCTTCTTATGATTCACCCTCCTGACTTCATCTTCTCCTTCTCCTTCTTCTACTTCTTCTGATTCACCCTCCTGACTTCACCTTCTCCTTCTCCTTCTTCTACTTCTTCTGCTTCACCCTCCAGACTTCACCTTCTCCTTCTCCTTCTTCTACTTCTTCTGATTCACCCTCCTGACTTCACCTTCTCCTTCTCCTTCTTCTACTTCTTCTGCTTCACCCTCCAGACTTCACCTTCTCCTTCTCCTTCTTCTGCTTCTTCTGATTCACCCTCCTGACTTCACCTTCTCCTTCTCCTTCTTCTACTTCTTCTGATTCACCCTCCTGACTTCACCTTCTCCTTCTCCTTCTTCTACTTCTTCTGCTTCACCCTCCAGACTTCACCTTCTCCTTCTCCTTCTTCTACTTCTTCTGCTTCTCCCTCCAGACTTCACCTTCTCCTTCTCCTTCTTCTGCTTCTTCTGATTCACCCTCCAGACTTCACCTTCTCCTTCTCTTTCTTCTGCTTCTTCTGATTCACCCTCCAGACTTCACCTTCTCCTTCTCCTTCTTCTACTTTGTCTGATTCACCCTCCAGACTTCACCTTCTCCTTCTCCTTCTTCTACTTCTTCTGCTTCTCCCTCCAGACTTCACCTTCTCCTTCTCCTTCTTCTGCTTCTTCTGATTCACCCTCCTGACTTCACCTTCTCCTTCTCCTTCTTCTGCTTCTTCTGCTTCACCCTCCTGACTTCACCTTCTCCTTCTCCTTCTTCTACTTCTTCTGATTCACCCTCCAGACTTCACCTTCTCCTTCTCCTTCTTCTGCTTCCTCTGCTTCACCCTCCAGACTTCACCATCTCCTTCTCCTTCTTCTGCTTCTTCTGCTTCACTCTCCTGACTTCACCTTCTCCTTCTCCTTCTTCTACTTCTTCTGATTCACCCTCCACACTTCACCTTCTCCTTCTCCTTCTTCTGCTTCTTCTGCTTCTCCCTCCAGACTTCACCTTCTCCTTCTCCTTCTTCTGCTTCTTCTGCTGCGCCCTCCAGACTTCACCTTCTCCTTCTCCTTCTTCTGCTTCTTCTGCTTCACCCTCCTGACTTCACCTTCTCCTTCTCCTTCTTCTACTTCTTCTGTTTCACCCCCCTGACTTCACCTGCTCCTTCTCCTTCTTCTGCTTCTTCTGATTCACCCTCCTAACTTTACCTTCTCCTTCTTCTGCTTCTTCTGATTCACCCTCCTGACTTCACCTTCTCCTTCTCCTTCTTCTGCTTCTTCGAATTCACCCTCCGGCCTAACCTTCTCCTTCTCCTTCTTCTGCTTCTTCTGCTTCACCCTCCAGACTTCAGCTTCTCCTTCTCCTTCTTCTGCTTCTTCTGCTGCGCCCTCCAGACTTCACCTTCTCCTTCTCCTTCTTCTGCTTCTTCTGCTTCACCGTCCTGAATTCACCTTCTCCTTCTCCTTCTTCTACTTCTTCTGCTTCACCCCCCTGACTTCACCTGCTCCTTCTCCTTCTTCTGCTTCTTCTGATTCACCCTCCTAACTTCACCTTCTCCTTCTCCTTCTTCTGCTTCTTCTGATTCACCCTCCAGACTTCACCTTCTCCTTATCCTTCTTCTGCTTCTTCTGTTTCACCCTCCAGACTTCACCATCTCCTTCTCCTTCTTCTGCTTCTTCTGATTCACCCTCCAGACTTCATCTTCTCCTTCTCCTTCTTCTGCTTCTTCTGATTCACCCTCCAGACTTCACCTTCTCCTTCTCCTTCTTCTGCTTCTTCTGATTCACCCTCCAGACTTCATCTTCTCCTTCTCTTTCTTCTACTTCTTCAGATTCACCCTCCAGTCTTCACCTTCTCCTTCTCCTTCTTCTGTTTCTTCTGCTTCACCCTCCAGACTTCACCTTCTCCTTCTCTTTCTTCTGCTTCTTCTGATTCACCCTCCAGACTTCACCCTCTCCTTCTCCTTCTTCTGATTCTTCTGATTCACCCTCCAGACTTAACCTTCTCCTTCTCCTTCTTCTGCTTCTTCTGATTCACCCTCCAGACTTCACCTACTCCTTCTCCTTCTTCTGCTTCTTCTGATTCACCCTCCAGACTTCATCTTCTCCTTCTCCTTCTTCTGCTTCTTCTGATTCACCCTCCAGACTTCACCTTCTCCTTCTCCTTCTTCTGCTTCTTCTGATTCACCCTCCAGACTTCACCTTCTCCTTCTCCTTCTTCTACTTCTTCTGATTCACCCTCCAGACTTCACCTTCTCCTTCTCCTTCTTCTACTTCTTCAGATTCACCCTCCAGTCTTCACCTTCTCCTTCTCCTTCTTCTGTTTCTTCTGCTTCACCCTCCAGACTTCACCTCCTCCTTCTCTTTCTTCTGCTTCTTCTGATTCACCCTCCAGACTTCACCTTCTCCTTCTCCTTCTTCTGCTTCTTCTGATTCACCCTCCAGACTTCACCTTCTCCTTCTCCTTCTTCTACTTCTTCTGATTCACCCTCCAGACTTCACCTTCTCCTTCTCCTTCTTCTACTTCTTCAGATTCACCCTCCAGTCTTCACCTTCTCCTTCTCCTTCTTCTGTTTCTTCTGCTTCACCCTCCAGACTTCACCTTCTCCTTCTCCTTCTTCTACTTCTTCTTATTCACCCTCCTGACTTCACCTTCTCCTTCTCCTTCTTCTACTTCTTCTGCTTCACCCTCCAGACTTCACCTTCTCCTTCTCCTTCTTCTGCTTCTTCTGATTCACCCTCCTGACTTCACCTTCTCCTTCTCCTTCTTCTACTTCTTCTGATTCACCCTCCTGACTTCACCTTCTCCTTCTCCTTCTTCTACTTCTTCTGCTTCACCCTCCAGACTTCACCTTCTCCTTCTCCTTCTTCTACTTCTTCTGCTTCTCCCTCCAGACTTCACCTTCTCCTTCTCCTTCTTCTGCTTCTTCTGATTCACCCTCCAGACTTCACCTTCTCCTTCTCTTTCTTCTGCTTCTTCTGATTCACCCTCCAGACTTCACCTTCTCCTTCTCCTTCTTCTGATTCTTCTGATTCACCCTCCAGACTTCACCTTCTCCTTCTCCTTCTTCTGCTTCTTCTGATTCACCCTCCTGACTTCACCTTCTCCTTCTCCTTCTTCTACTTCTTCTGATTCACCCTCCTGACTTCACCTTCTCCTTCTCCTTCTTCTACTTCTTCTGCTTCACCCTCCAGACTTCACCTTCTCCTTCTCCTTCTTCTGCTTCTTCTGATTCACCCTCCTGACTTCACCTTCTCCTTCTCCTTCTTCTACTTCTTCTGATTCACCCTCCTGACTTCACCTTCTCCTTCTCCTTCTTCTACTTCTTCTGCTTCACCCTCCAGACTTCACCTTCTCCTTCTCCTTCTTCTACTTCTTCTGCTTCTCCCTCCAGACTTCACCTTCTCCTTCTCCTTCTTCTGCTTCTTCTGATTCACCCTCCAGACTTCACCTTCTCCTTCTCTTTCTTCTGCTTCTTCTGATTCACCCTCCAGACTTCACCTTCTCCTTCTCCTTCTTCTGATTCTTCTGATTCACCCTCCAGACTTCACCTTCTCCTTCTCCTTCTTCTGCTTCTTCTGATTCACCCTCCTGACTTCACCTTCTCCTTCTCCTTCTTCTACTTCTTCTGCTTCACCCTCCTGACTTCACCTTCTCCTTCTCCTTCTTCTACTTCTTCTGATTCACCCTCCTTACTTCACCTTCTCCTTCTCCTTCTTCTGCTTCTTCTGATTCACCCTCCTGACTTCACCTTCTCCTTCTCCTTATTCTGCTTCTTCTGTTTCACCCTCCAGACTTCACCTTCTCCTTCTCCTTCTTCTGCTTCTTCTGATTCACCCTCCAGACTTCACCTTCTCCTTCTCCTTCTTCTGCTTCTTCTGATTCACCCTCCAGACTTCACCTTCTCCTTCTCCTTCTTCTACTTCTTCTGATTCACCCTCCAGACTTCACCTTCTCCTTCTCCTTCTTCTGCTTCTTCTGATTCACCCTCCAGACTTCACCTTCTCCTTCTCCTTCGTCTACTTCTTCTGATTCACCCTCCAGACTACACCTTCTCCTTCTCCTTCTTCTACTTCTTCTGATTCACCCTCCAGACTTCACCTTCTCCTTCTCCTTCTTCTGTTTCTTCTGATTCACCCTCCAGACTTCACCTTCTCCTTCTCCTTCTTCTACTTCTTCTGATTCACCCTCCAGACTTCACCTTCTCCTTCTCCTTCTTCTACTTCGTCTGATTCACCCTCCAGACTTCACCTTCTGCTTCTCCTTCTTCTACTTCTTCTGCTTCTCCCTCCAGACTTCACCTTCTCCTTCTCCTTCTTCTGCTTCTTCTGATTCACCCTCCTGACTTCACCTTCTCCTTCTCCTTCTTCTGCTTCTTCTGCTTCACCCTCCTGACTTCACCTTCTCCTTCTCCTTCTTCTACTTCTTCTGATTCACCCTCCAGACTTCACCTTCTCCTTCTCCTTCTTCTGCTTCCTCTGCTTCACCCTCCAGACTTCACCTTCTCCTTCTCCTTCTTCTGCTTCTTCTGCTTCGCCCTCCAGACATCACCTTCTCCTTCTCCTTCTTCTGCTTCTTCTGCTTCACCCTCCAGACTTCACCTTCTCCTTCTCCTTCTTCTGCTTCTTCTGCTTCACTCTCCTGACTTCACCTTCTCCTTCTCCTTCTTCTACTTCTTCTGATTCACCCTCCACACTTCACCTTCTCCTTCTCCTTCTTCTGCTTCTTCTGCTTCTCCCTCCAGACTTCACCTTCTCCTTCTCCTTCTTCTGCTTCTTCTGCTGCGCCCTCCAGACTTCACCTTCTCCTTCTCCTTCTTCTGCTTCTTCTGCTTCACCCTCCTGACTTCACCTTCTCCTTCTCCTTCTTCTACTTCTTCTGTTTCACCCCCCTGACTTCACCTGCTCCTTCTCCTTCTTCTGCTTCTTCTGATTCACCCTCCTAACTTTACCTTCTCCTTCTCCTTCTTCTGCTTCTTCTGATTCACCCTCCTGACTTCACCTTCTCCTTCTCCTTCTTCTGCTTCTTCGAATTCACCCTCCAGACTTCACCTTCTCCTTCTCCTTCTTCTGCTTCTTCTGATTCACCCTCCAGACTTCACCTTCTCCTTCTCCTTCTTCTGCTTCTTCTGATTTACCCTCCAGACCTCACCTTCTCCTTCTCCTTCTTCTACTTCTTCTGATTCACCCTCCAGACTTCATCTTCTCCTTCTCCTTCTTCTGCTTCTTCTGATTCACCCTCCAGACTTCACCTTCTCCTTCTCCTTCTTCTGCTTCTTCTGATTCACCCTCCAGACTTCACCTTCTCCTTCTCCTTCTTCTACTTCTTCTGATTCACCCTCCTGACTTCACCTTCTCCTTCTTCTGCTTCTTCTGCTTCACCCTCCAGACTTCACCTTCTCCTGCTCCTTCTTCTGCTTCTTCTGCTTCACCCTCCAGACTTCACCTTCTCCTTCTCCTTCTTCTGCTTCTTCTGCTTCACCCTCCTGACTTCACCTTCTCCTTCTCCTTCTTCTACTTCTTCTGATTCACCCTCCAGACTTCGCCTTCTCCTTCTCCTTCTTCTGCTTCTTCTGCTTCACCCTCCAGACTTCACCTTCTCCTTCTCCATCTTCTGCTTCTTCTGCTTCGCCCTCCAGACTTCACCTTCTCCTTCTCCATCGTCTGCTTCTTCTGCTTCACTCTCCTGACTTCACCTTCTCCTTCTCCTTCTTCTACTTCTTCTGATTCACCCTCCAGACTTCACCTTCTCCTTCTCCTTCTTCTGCTTCTTCTGCTTCACCCTCCAGACTTCAGCTTCTCCTTCTCCTTCTTCTGCTTCTTCTGATTCACCCTCCAGACTTCACCTTCTCCTTCTCCTTCTTCTGCTTCTTCTGATTCACCCTCCAGACTTCACCTTCTCCTTCTCCTTCTTCTACTTCTTCTGATTCACCCTCCAGACTTCACCTTCTCCTTCTCCTTCTTCTACTTCTTCTGATTCACCCTCCTGACTTCACCTTCTCCTTCTCCTTCTTCTACTTCTTCTGCTTCACCCTCCAGACTTCACCTTCTCCTTCTCCTTCTTCTACTTCTTCTGATTCACCCTCCAGACTTCACCTTCTCCTTCTCCTTCTTTTGCTTCTTCTGCTTCACACTCCAGACTTCACCTTCTCCTTCTCCTTCTTCTGCTTCTTCTGATTCACCCTCCTTACTTCACCTTCTCCTTCTCCTTCTTCTGCTTCTTCTGATTCACCCTCCTGACTTCACCTTCTCCTTCTCCTTATTCTGCTTCTTCTGTTTCACCCTCCAGACTTCACCTTCTCCTTCTCCTTCTTCTGCTTCTTCTGATTCACCCTCCAGACTTCACCTTCTCCTTCTCCTTCTTCTGCTTCTTCTGATTCACCCTCCAGACTTCACCTTCTCCTTCTCCTTCTTCTACTTCTTCTGATTCACCCTCCAGACTTCACCTTCTCCTTCTCCTTCTTCTGCTTCTTCTGATTCACCCTCCAGACTTCACCTTCTCCTTCTCCTTCGTCTACTTCTTCTGATTCACCCTCCAGACTACACCTTCTCCTTCTCCTTCTTCTACTTCTTCTGATTCACCCTCCAGACTTCACCTTCTCCTTCTCCTTCTTCTGTTTCTTCTGATTCACCCTCCAGACTTCACCTTCTCCTTCTCCTTCTTCTACTTCTTCTGATTCACCCTCCAGACTTCACCTTCTCCTTCTCCTTCTTCTACTTCTTCTGATTCACCCTCCAGACTTCACCTTCTCCTTCTCCTTCTTCTGCTTCTTCTGGTTCACCCTCCAGACTTCACCTTCTCCTTCTCCTTCGTCTACTTCTTCTGATTCACCCTCCAGACTACACCTTCTCCTTCTCCTTCTTCTGCTTCTTCTGATTCACCCTCCAGACTTCACCTTCTCCTTCTCTTTCTTCTGCTTCTTCTGATTCACCCTCCAGACTTCACCTTCTCCTTCTCCTTCTTCTGATTCTTCTGATTCACCCTCCAGACTTCACCTTCTCCTTCTCCTTCTTCTGCTTCTTCTGATTCACCCTCCTGACTTCACCTTCTCCTTCTCCTTCTTCTACTTCTTCTGATTCACCCTCCTGACTTCACCTTCTCCTTCTCCTTCTTCTACTTCTTCTGCTTCACCCTCCAGACTTCACCTTCTCCTTCTCCTTCTTCTACTTCTTCTGATTCACCCTCCAGACTTCACCTTCTCCTTCTCCTTCTTTTGCTTCTTCTGCTTCACACTCCAGACTTCACCTTCTCCTTCTCCTTCTTCTGCTTCTTCTGATTCACCCTCCTTACTTCACCTTCTCCTTCTCCTTCTTCTGCTTCTTCTGATTCACCCTCCTGACTTCACCTTCTCCTTCTCCTTATTCTGCTTCTTCTGTTTCACCCTCCAGACTTCACCTTCTCCTTCTCCTTCTTCTGCTTCTTCTGATTCACCCTCCAGACTTCACCTTCTCCTTCTCCTTCTTCTGCTTCTTCTGATTCACCCTCCAGACTACACCTTCTCCTTCTCCTTCTTCTACTTCTTCTGATTCACCCTCCAGACTTCACCTTCTCCTTCTCCTTCTTCTGCTTCTTCTGATTCACCCTCCAGACTTCACCTTCTCCTTCTCCTTCGTCTACTTCTTCTGATTCACCCTCCAGACTACACCTTCTCCTTCTCCTTCTTCTACTTCTTCTGATTCACCCTCCAGACTTCACCTTCTCCTTCTCCTTCTTCTGTTTCTTCTGATTCACCCTCCAGACTTCACCTTCTCCTTCTCCTTCTTCCACTTCTTCTGATTCACCCTCCAGACTTCACCTTCTCCTTCTCCTTCTTCTACTTCTTCTGATTCACCCTCCAGACTTCACCTTCTCCTTCTCCTTCTTCTACTTCTTCTGCTTCTCACTCCAGACTTCACCTTCTCCTTCTCCTTCTTCTGCTTCTTCTGATTCACCCTCCAGACTTCACCTTCTCCTTCTCCTTCTTCTACTTCTTCTGATTCACCCTCCAGACTTCACCTTCTACTTCTCCTTCTTCTACTTCTTCTGATTCACCCTCCAGACTTCACCTTCTCCTTCTCCTTCTTCTACTTCTTCCGATTCACCCTCCTGACTTCACCTTCTCCTTCTCCTACTTCTGCTTCTTCTGCTTCACCCTTCTGACTTCACCTTCTCCTTCTCCTTCTTCTACTTCTTCTGATTCACCCTCCAGACTTCACCTTCTACTTCTCCTTCTTCTGATTCTTCTGATTCACCCTCCAGACTTCACCTTCTCCTTCTCCTTCTTCTGCTTCTTCTGATTCACCCTCCTGACTTCACCTTCTCCTTCTTCTTCTTCTACTTCTTCTGATTCACACTCCTGAATTCACCTTCTCCTTCTCATTCTTCTACTTCTTCTGCTTCACCCTCCAGACTTCACCTTCTCCTTCTCCTTCTTCTACTTCTTCTGATTCACCCTCCAGACTTCATCTTCTCCTTCTCCTTCTTCTGCTTCTTCTGATTCACCCTCCAGACTTCACCTTCTCCTTCTCCTTATTCTGCTTCTTCTGATTCACCCTCCAGACTTCACCTTCTCCTTCTCCTTCTTCTACTTCTTCTGATTCACCCTCCAGACTTCACCTTCTCCTTCTCCTTCTTCTACTTCTCCTGATTCACCCTCCAGACTTAACCTTCTCCTTCTCTTTCTTCTGCTTCTTCTGATTCACCCTCCAGACTTCACCTTCTCCTTCTCCTTCTTCTGATTCTTCTGATTCACCCTCCAGACTTCACCTTCTCCTTCTCCTTCTTCTGCTTCTTCTGATTCACCCTCCAGACTTCACCTTCTCCTTCTCCTTCTTCTGATTCTTCTGATTCACCCTCCAGACTTCACCTTCTCCTTCTCCTTCTTCTGCTTCTTCTGATTCACCCTCCAGACTTCACCTTCTCCTTCTCCTTCTTCTACTTCTTCTGATTCACCCTCCAGACTTCACCTTCTCCTTCTCCTTCTTCTACTTCTTCTGATTCACCCTCCAGTCTTCACCTTCTCCTTCTCCTTCTTCTGTTTCTTCTGCTTCACCCTCCAGACTTCACCTTCTCCTTCTCTTTCTTCTGCTTCTTCTGATTCACCCTCCAGACTTCACCTTCTCCTTCTCCTTCTTCTGATTCTTCTGATTCACCCTCCAGACTTCACCTTCTCCTTCTCCTTCTTCTGCTTCTCCTGATTCACCCTCCTGACTTCACCTTCTCCTTCTCCTTCTTCTACTTCTTCTGATTCACCCTCCTGACTTCACCTTCTCCTTCTCCTTCTTCTACTTCTTCTGCTTCACCCTCCAGACTTCACCTTCTCCTTCTCCTTCTTCTACTTCTTCTGATTCACCCTTCAGACTTCACCTTCTCCTTCTTCTGCTTCTTCTGATTCACCCTCCAGACTTCACCTTCTCCTTCTCCTTATTCTGCTTCTTCTGATTCACCCTCCAGACTTCACCTTCTCCTTCTCCTTCTACTGCTTCTTCTGATTCACCCTCCAGACTTCACCTTCTCCTTCTCCTTCTTCTACTTCTTCTGATTCACCCTCCAGACTTCACCTTCTCCTTCTCTTTCTTCTGCTTCTTCTGTTTCACCCTCCAGACTTCACCTTCTCCTTCTCCTTCTTCTGATTCTTCTGATTCACCCTCCAGACTTCACCTTCTCCTTCTCCTTCTTCTGCTTCTTCTGATTCACCCTCCAGACTTCACCTTCTCCTTCTCCTTCTTCTGATTCTTCTGATTCACCCTCCAGACTTCACCTTCTCCTTCTCCTTCTTCTGCTTCTTCTGATTCACCCTCTTGACTTCACCTTCTCCTTCTCCTTCTTCTACTTCTTCTGATTCACCCTCCTGACTTCACCTTCTCCTTCTCCTTCTTCTACTTCTTCTGCTTCACCCTCCAGACTTCACCTTCTCCTTCTCCTTCTTCTACTTCTTCTGATTCACCCTCCAGACTTCACCTTCACCTTCTCCTTCTTTTGCTTCTTCTGCTTCACACTCCAGACTTCACCTTCTCCTTCTCCTTCTTCTGCTTCTTCTGATTCACCCTCCTTACTTCACCTTCTCCTTCTCCTTCTTCTGCTTCTTCTGATTCACCCTCCTGACTTCACCTTCTCCTTCTCCTTATTCTGCTTCTTCTGTTTCACCCTCCAGACTTCACCTTCTCCTTCTCCTTCTTCTGCTTCTTCTGATTCACCCTCCAGACTTCACCTTCTCCTTCTCCTTCTTCTGCTTCTTCTGATTCACCCTCCAGACTTCACCTTCTCCTTCTCCTTCTTCTACTTGTTCTGATTCACCCTCCAGACTTCACCTTCTCCTTCTCCTTCTTCTGCTTCTTCTGGTTCACCCTCCAGACTTCACCTTCTCCTTCTCCTTCGTCTACTTCTTCTGATTCACCCTCCAGACTACACCTTCTCCTTCTCCTTCTTCTACTTCTTCTGATTCACCCTCCAGACTTCACCTTCTCCTTCTCCTTCTTCTGTTTCTTCTGATTCACCCTCCAGACTTCACCTTCTCCTTCTCCTTCTTCTACTTCTTCTGATTCACCCTCCAGACTTCACCTTCTCCTTCTCCTTCTTCTACTTCTTCTGATTCACCCTCCAGACTTCACCTTCTCCTTCTCCTTCTTCTACTTCTTCTGCTTCTCCCTCCAGACTTCACCTTCTCCTTCTCCTTCTTCTGCTTCTTCTGATTCACCCTCCAGACTTCACCTTCTCCTTCTCTTTCTTCTGCTTCTTCTGATTCACCCTCCAGACTTCACCTTCTCCTTCTCCTTCTTTTGATTCTTCTGATTCACCCTCCAGACTTCACCTTCTCCTTCTCCTTCTTCTGCTTCTTCTGATTCACCCTCCTGACTTCACCTTCTCCTTCTCCTTCTACTTCTTCTGATTCACCCTCCTGACTTCACCTTCTCCTTCTCCTTCTTCTACTTCTTCTGCTTCACCCTCCAGACTTCACCTTCTCCTTCTCCTTCTTCTACTTCTTCTGATTCACCCTCCAGACTTCACCTTCTCCTTCTCCTTCTTTTGCTTCTTCAGATTCACCCTCCAGTCTTCACCTTCTCCTTCTCCTTCTTCTGTTTCTTCTGCTTCACCCTCCAGACTTCACCTTCTCCTTCTCTTTCTTCTGCTTCTTCTGATTCACCCTCCAGACTTAACCTTCTCCTTCTCCTTCTTCTGCTTCTTCTGATTCACCCTCCAGACTTCACCTACTCCTTCTCCTTCTTCTGCTTCTTCTGATTCACCCTCCAGACTTCATCTTCTCCTTCTCCTTCTTCTGCTTCTTCTGATTCACCCTCCAGACTTCACCTTCTCCTTCTCCTTCTTCTGCTTCTTCTGATTCACCCTCCAGACTTCACCTTCTCCTTCTCCTTCTTCTACTTCTTCTGATTCACCCTCCAGACTTCACCTTCTCCTTCTCCTTCTTCTACTTCTTCAGATTCACCCTCCAGTCTTCACCTTCTCCTTCTCCTTCTTCTGTTTCTTCTGCTTCACCCTCCAGACTTCACCTCCTCCTTCTCTTTCTTCTGCTTCTTCTGATTCACCCTCCAGACTTCACCTTCTCCTTCTCCTTCTTCTGCTTCTTCTGATTCACCCTCCAGACTTCACCTTCTCCTTCTCCTTCTTCTACTTCTTCTGATTCACCCTCCAGACTTCACCTTCTCCTTCTCCTTCTTCTACTTCTTCAGATTCACCCTCCAGTCTTCACCTTCTCCTTCTCCTTCTTCTGTTTCTTCTGCTTCACCCTCCAGACTTCACCTTCTCCTTCTCCTTCTTCTACTTCTTCTGATTCACCCTCCTGACTTCACCTTCTCCTTCTCCTTCTTCTACTTCTTCTGCTTCACCCTCCAGACTTCACCTTCTCCTTCTCCTTCTTCTGCTTCTTCTGATTCACCCTCCTGACTTCACCTTCTCCTTCTCCTTCTTCTACTTCTTCTGCTTCACCCTCCAGACTTCACCTTCTCCTTCTCCTTCTTCTACTTCTTCTGATTCACCCTCCAGACTTCACCTTCACCTTCTCCTTCTTTTGCTTCTTCTGCTTCACACTCCAGACTTCACCTTCTCCTTCTCCTTCTTCTGCTTCTTCTGATTCACCCTCCTTACTTCACCTTCTCCTTCTCCTTCTTCTGCTTCTTCTGATTCACCCTCCTGACTTCACCTTCTCCTTCTCCTTATTCTGCTTCTTCTGTTTCACCCTCCAGACTTCACCTTCTCCTTCTCCTTCTTCTGCTTCTTCTGATTCACCCTCCAGACTTCACCTTCTCCTTCTCCTTCTTCTGCTTCTTCTGATTCACCCTCCAGACTTCACCTTCTCCTTCTCCTTCTTCTACTTGTTCTGATTCACCCTCCAGACTTCACCTTCTCCTTCTCCTTCTTCTGCTTCTTCTGGTTCACCCTCCAGACTTCACCTTCTCCTTCTCCTTCGTCTACTTCTTCTGATTCACCCTCCAGACTACACCTTCTCCTTCTCCTTCTTCTACTTCTTCTGATTCACCCTCCAGACTTCACCTTCTCCTTCTCCTTCTTCTGTTTCTTCTGATTCACCCTCCAGACTTCACCTTCTCCTTCTCCTTCTTCTACTTCTTCTGATTCACCCTCCAGACTTCACCTTCTCCTTCTCCTTCTTCTACTTCTTCTGATTCACCCTCCAGACTTCACCTTCTCCTTCTCCTTCTTCTACTTCTTCTGCTTCTCCCTCCAGACTTCACCTTCTCCTTCTCCTTCTTCTGCTTCTTCTGATTCACCCTCCAGACTTCACCTTCTCCTTCTCTTTCTTCTGCTTCTTCTGATTCACCCTCCAGACTTCACCTTCTCCTTCTCCTTCTTTTGATTCTTCTGATTCACCCTCCAGACTTCACCTTCTCCTTCTCCTTCTTCTGCTTCTTCTGATTCACCCTCCTGACTTCACCTTCTCCTTCTCCTTCTACTTCTTCTGATTCACCCTCCTGACTTCACCTTCTCCTTCTCCTTCTTCTACTTCTTCTGCTTCACCCTCCAGACTTCACCTTCTCCTTCTCCTTCTTCTACTTCTTCTGATTCACCCTCCAGACTTCACCTTCTCCTTCTCCTTCTTTTGCTTCTTCAGATTCACCCTCCAGTCTTCACCTTCTCCTTCTCCTTCTTCTGTTTCTTCTGCTTCACCCTCCAGACTTCACCTTCTCCTTCTCTTTCTTCTGCTTCTTCTGATTCACCCTCCAGACTTAACCTTCTCCTTCTCCTTCTTCTGCTTCTTCTGATTCACCCTCCAGACTTCACCTACTCCTTCTCCTTCTTCTGCTTCTTCTGATTCACCCTCCAGACTTCATCTTCTCCTTCTCCTTCTTCTGCTTCTTCTGATTCACCCTCCAGACTTCACCTTCTCCTTCTCCTTCTTCTGCTTCTTCTGATTCACCCTCCAGACTTCACCTTCTCCTTCTCCTTCTTCTACTTCTTCTGATTCACCCTCCAGACTTCACCTTCTCCTTCTCCTTCTTCTACTTCTTCAGATTCACCCTCCAGTCTTCACCTTCTCCTTCTCCTTCTTCTGTTTCTTCTGCTTCACCCTCCAGACTTCACCTCCTCCTTCTCTTTCTTCTGCTTCTTCTGATTCACCCTCCAGACTTCACCTTCTCCTTCTCCTTCTTCTGCTTCTTCTGATTCACCCTCCAGACTTCACCTTCTCCTTCTCCTTCTTCTACTTCTTCTGATTCACCCTCCAGACTTCACCTTCTCCTTCTCCTTCTTCTACTTCTTCAGATTCACCCTCCAGTCTTCACCTTCTCCTTCTCCTTCTTCTGTTTCTTCTGCTTCACCCTCCAGACTTCACCTTCTCCTTCTCCTTCTTCTACTTCTTCTGATTCACCCTCCTGACTTCACCTTCTCCTTCTCCTTCTTCTACTTCTTCTGCTTCACCCTCCAGACTTCACCTTCTCCTTCTCCTTCTTCTGCTTCTTCTGATTCACCCTCCTGACTTCACCTTCTCCTTCTCCTTCTTCTACTTCTTCTGATTCACCCTCCTGACTTCACCTTCTCCTTCTCCTTCTTCTACTTCTTCTGCTTCACCCTCCAGACTTCACCTTCTCCTTCTCCTTCTTCTACTTCTTCTGCTTCTCCCTCCAGACTTCACCTTCTCCTTCTCCTTCTTCTGCTTCTTCTGATTCACCCTCCAGACTTCACCTTCTCCTTCTCTTTCTTCTGCTTCTTCTGATTCACCCTCCAGACTTCACCTTCTCCTTCTCCTTCTTCTGATTCTTCTGATTCACCCTCCAGACTTCACCTTCTCCTTCTCCTTCTTCTGCTTCTTCTGATTCACCCTCCTGACTTCACCTTCTCCTTCTCCTTCTTCTACTTCTTCTGATTCACCCTCCTGACTTCACCTTCTCCTTCTCCTTCTTCTACTTCTTCTGCTTCACCCTCCAGACTTCACCTTCTCCTTCTCCTTCTTCTGCTTCTTCTGATTCACCCTCCTGACTTCACCTTCTCCTTCTCCTTCTTCTACTTCTTCTGATTCACCCTCCTGACTTCACCTTCTCCTTCTCCTTCTTCTACTTCTTCTGCTTCACCCTCCAGACTTCACCTTCTCCTTCTCCTTCTTCTACTTCTTCTGCTTCTCCCTCCAGACTTCACCTTCTCCTTCTCCTTCTTCTGCTTCTTCTGATTCACCCTCCAGACTTCACCTTCTCCTTCTCCTTCTTCTGTTTCTTCTGCTTCACCCTCCAGACTTCACCTTCTCCTTCTCTTTCTTCTGCTTCTTCTGATTCACCCTCCAGACTTAACCTTCTCCTTCTCCTTCTTCTGCTTCTTCTGATTCACCCTCCAGACTTCACCTACTCCTTCTCCTTCTTCTGCTTCTTCTGATTCACCCTCCAGACTTCATCTTCTCCTTCTCCTTCTTCTGCTTCTTCTGATTCACCCTCCAGACTTCACCTTCTCCTTCTCCTTCTTCTGCTTCTTCTGATTCACCCTCCAGACTTCACCTTCTCCTTCTCCTTCTTCTACTTCTTCTGATTCACCCTCCAGACTTCACCTTCTCCTTCTCCTTCTTCTACTTCTTCAGATTCACCCTCCAGTCTTCACCTTCTCCTTCTCCTTCTTCTGTTTCTTCTGCTTCACCCTCCAGACTTCACCTCCTCCTTCTCTTTCTTCTGCTTCTTCTGATTCACCCTCCAGACTTCACCTTCTCCTTCTCCTTCTTCTGCTTCTTCTGATTCACCCTCCAGACTTCACCTTCTCCTTCTCCTTCTTCTACTTCTTCTGATTCACCCTCCAGACTTCACCTTCTCCTTCTCCTTCTTCTACTTCTTCAGATTCACCCTCCAGTCTTCACCTTCTCCTTCTCCTTCTTCTGTTTCTTCTGCTTCACCCTCCAGACTTCACCTTCTCCTTCTCCTTCTTCTACTTCTTCTGATTCACCCTCCTGACTTCACCTTCTCCTTCTCCTTCTTCTACTTCTTCTGCTTCACCCTCCAGACTTCACCTTCTCCTTCTCCTTCTTCTGCTTCTTCTGATTCACCCTCCTGACTTCACCTTCTCCTTCTCCTTCTTCTACTTCTTCTGATTCACCCTCCTGACTTCACCTTCTCCTTCTCCTTCTTCTACTTCTTCTGCTTCACCCTCCAGACTTCACCTTCTCCTTCTCCTTCTTCTACTTCTTCTGCTTCTCCCTCCAGACTTCACTTTCTCCTTCTCCTTCTTCTGCTTCTTCTGATTCACCCTCCAGACTTCACCTTCTCCTTCTCTTTCTTCTGCTTCTTCTGATTCACCCTCCAGACTTCACCTTCTCCTTCTCCTTCTTCTGATTCTTCTGATTCACCCTCCAGACTTCACCTTCTCCTTCTCCTTCTTCTGCTTCTTCTGATTCACCCTCCTGACTTCACCTTCTCCTTCTCCTTCTTCTACTTCTTCTGATTCACCCTCCTGACTTCACCTTCTCCTTCTCCTTCTTCTACTTCTTCTGCTTCACCCTCCAGACTTCACCTTCTCCTTCTCCTTCTTCTGCTTCTTCTGATTCACCCTCCTGACTTCACCTTCTCCTTCTCCTTCTTCTACTTCTTCTGATTCACCCTCCTGACTTCACCTTCTCCTTCTCCTTCTTCTACTTCTTCTGCTTCACCCTCCAGACTTCACCTTCTCCTTCTCCTTCTTCTACTTCTTCTGCTTCTCCCTCCAGACTTGACCTTCTCCTTCTCCTTCTTCTGCTTCTTCTGATTCACCCTCCAGACTTCACCTTCTCCTTCTCTTTCTTCTGCTTCTTCTGATTCACCCTCCAGACTTCACCTTCTCCTTCTCCTTCTTCTGATTCTTCTGATTCACCCTCCAGACTTCACCTTCTCCTTCTCCTTCTTCTGCTTCTTCTGATTCACCCTCCTGACTTCACCTTCTCCTTCTCCTTCTTCTACTTCTTCTGCTTCACCCTCCTGACTTCACCTTCTCCTTCTCCTTCTTCTACTTCTTCTGATTCACCCTCCTTACTTCACCTTCTCCTTCTCCTTCTTCTGCTTCTTCTGATTCACCCTCCTGACTTCACCTTCTCCTTCTCCTTATTCTGCTTCTTCTGTTTCACCCTCCAGACTTCACCTTCTCCTTCTCCTTCTTCTGCTTCTTCTGATTCACCCTCCAGACTTCACCTTCTCCTTCTCCTTCTTCTGCTTCTTCTGATTCACCCTCCAGACTTCACCTTCTCCTTCTCCTTCTTCTACTTCTTCTGATTCACCCTCCAGACTTCACCTTCTCCTTCTCCTTCTTCTGCTTCTTCTGATTCACCCTCCAGACTTCACCTTCTCCTTCTCCTTCGTCTACTTCTTCTGATTCACCCTCCAGACTACACCTTCTCCTTCTCCTTCTTCTACTTCTTCTGATTCACCCTCCAGACTTCACCTTCTCCTTCTCCTTCTTCTGTTTCTTCTGATTCACCCTCCAGACTTCACCTTCTCCTTCTCCTTCTTCTACTTCGTCTGATTCACCCTCCAGACTTCACCTTCTCCTTCTCCTTCTTCTACTTCTTCTGCTTCTCCCTCCAGACTTCACCTTCTCCTTCTCCTTCTTCTGCTTCTTCTGATTCACCCTCCTGACTTCACCTTCTCCTTCTCCTTCTTCTGCTTCTTCTGCTTCACCCTCCTGACTTCACCTTCTCCTTCTCCTTCTTCTACTTCTTCTGATTCACCCTCCAGACTTCACCTTCTCCTTCTCCTTCTTCTGCTTCCTCTGCTTCACCCTCCAGACTTCACCTTCTCCTTCTCCTTCTTCTGCTTCTTCTGCTTCGCCCTCCAGACATCACCTTCTCCTTCTCCTTCTTCTGCTTCTTCTGCTTCACCCTCCAGACTTCACCTTCTCCTTCTCCTTCTTCTGCTTCTTCTGCTTCACTCTCCTGACTTCACCTTCTCCTTCTCCTTCTTCTACTTCTTCTGATTCACCCTCCACACTTCACCTTCTCCTTCTCCTTCTTCTGCTTCTTCTGCTTCTCCCTCCAGACTTCACCTTCTCCTTCTCCTTCTTCTGCTTCTTCTGCTGCGCCCTCCAGACTTCACCTTCTCCTTCTCCTTCTTCTGCTTCTTCTGCTTCACCCTCCTGACTTCACCTTCTCCTTCTCCTTCTTCTACTTCTTCTGTTTCACCCCCCTGACTTCACCTGCTCCTTCTCCTTCTTCTGCTTCTTCTGATTCCCCCTCCTAACTTTACCTTCTCCTTCTCCTTCTTCTGCTTCTTCTGATTCACCCTCCTGACTTCACCTTCTCCTTCTCCTTCTTCTGCTTCTTCGAATTCACCCTCCAGACTTCACCTTCTCCTTCTCCTTCTTCTGCTTCTTCTGATTCACCCTCCAGACTTCACCTTCTCCTTCTCCTTCTTCTGCTTCTTCTGATTGACCCTCCAGACCTCACCTTCTCCTTCTCCTTCTTCTACTTCTTCTGATTCACCCTCCAGACTTCATCTTCTCCTTCTCCTTCTTCTGCTTCTTCTGATTCACCCTCCAGACTTCACCTTCTCCTTCTCCTTCTTCTGCTTCTTCTGATTCACCCTCCAGACTTCACCTTCTCCTTCTCCTTCTTCTACTTCTTCTGATTCACCCTCCTGACTTCACCTTCTCCTTCTTCTGCTTCTTCTGCTTCACCCTCCAGACTTCACCTTCTCCTGCTCCTTCTTCTGCTTCTTCTGCTTCACCCTCCAGACTTCACCTTCTCCTTCTCCTTCTTCTGCTTCTTCTGCTTCACCCTCCTGACTTCACCTTCTCCTTCTCCTTCTTCTACTTCTTCTGATTCACCCTCCAGACTTCGCCTTCTCCTTCTCCTTCTTCTGCTTCTTCTGCTTCACCCTCCAGACTTCACCTTCTCCTTCTCCATCTTCTGCTTCTTCTGCTTCGCCCTCCAGACTTCACCTTCTCCTTCTCCATCGTCTGCTTCTTCTGCTTCACTCTCCTGACTTCACCTTCTCCTTCTCCTTCTTCTACTTCTTCTGATTCACCCTCCAGACTTCACCTTCTCCTTCTCCTTCTTCTGCTTCTTCTGCTTCACCCTCCAGACTTCAGCTTCTCCTTCTCCTTCTTCTGCTTCTTCTGATTCACCCTCCAGACTTCACCTTCTCCTTCTCCTTCTTCTGCTTCTTCTGATTCACCCTCCAGACTTCACCTTCTCCTTCTCCTTCTTCTACTTCTTCTGATTCACCCTCCAGACTTCACCTTCTCCTTCTCCTTCTTCTACTTCTTCTGATTCACCCTCCTGACTTCACCTTCTCCTTCTCCTTCTTCTACTTCTTCTGCTTCACCCTCCAGACTTCACCTTCTCCTTCTCCTTCTTCTACTTCTTCTGATTCACCCTCCAGACTTCACCTTCTCCTTCTCCTTCTTTTGCTTCTTCTGCTTCACACTCCAGACTTCACCTTCTCCTTCTCCTTCTTCTGCTTCTTCTGATTCACCCTCCTTACTTCACCTTCTCCTTCTCCTTCTTCTGCTTCTTCTGATTCACCCTCCTGACTTCACCTTCTCCTTCTCCTTATTCTGCTTCTTCTGTTTCACCCTCCAGACTTCACCTTCTCCTTCTCCTTCTTCTGCTTCTTCTGATTCACCCTCCAGACTTCACCTTCTCCTTCTCCTTCTTCTGCTTCTTCTGATTCACCCTCCAGACTTCACCTTCTCCTTCTCCTTCTTCTACTTCTTCTGATTCACCCTCCAGACTTCACCTTCTCCTTCTCCTTCTTCTGCTTCTTCTGATTCACCCTCCAGACTTCACCTTCTCCTTCTCCTTCGTCTACTTCTTCTGATTCACCCTCCAGACTACACCTTCTCCTTCTCCTTCTTCTACTTCTTCTGATTCACCCTCCAGACTTCACCTTCTCCTTCTCCTTCTTCTGTTTCTTCTGATTCACCCTCCAGACTTCACCTTCTCCTTCTCCTTCTTCTACTTCTTCTGATTCACCCTCCAGACTTCACCTTCTCCTTCTCCTTCTTCTACTTCGTCTGATTCACCCTCCAGACTTCACCTTCTCCTTCTCCTTCTTCTACTTCTTCTGCTTCTCCCTCCAGACTTCACCTTCTCCTTCTCCTTCTTCTGCTTCTTCTGATTCACCCTCCTGACTTCACCTTCTCCTTCTCCTTCTTCTGCTTCTTCTGCTTCACCCTCCTGACTTCACCTTCTCCTTCTCCTTCTTCTACTTCTTCTGATTCACCCTCCAGACTTCACCTTCTCCTTCTCCTTCTTCTGCTTCCTCTGCTTCACCCTCCAGACTTCACCTTCTCCTTCTTCTGCTTCTTCTGCTTCGCCCTCCAGACATCACCTTCTCCTTCTCCTTCTTCTGCTTCTTCTGCTTCACCCTCCAGACTTCACCTTCTCCTTCTCCTTCTTCTGCTTCTTCTGCTTCACTCTCCTGACTTCACCTTCTCCTTCTCCTTCTTCTACTTCTTCTGATTCACCCTCCACACTTCACCATCTCCTTCTCCTTCTTCTGCTTCTTCTGCTTCTCCCTCCAGACTTCACCTTCTCCTTCTCCTTCTTCTGCTTCTTCTGCTGCGCCCTCCAGACTTCACCTTCTCCTTCTCCTTCTTCTGCTTCTTCTGCTTCACCCTCCTGACTTCACCTTCTCCTTCTCCTTCTTCTACTTCTTCTGTTTCACCCCCCTGACTTCACCTGCTCCTTCTCCTTCTTCTGCTTCTTCTGATTCACCCTCCTAACTTTACCTTCTCCTTCTCCTTCTTCTGCTTCTTCTGATTCACCCTCCTGACTTCACCTTCTCCTTCTCCTTCTTCTGCTTCTTCGAATTCACCCTCCAGACTTCACCTTCTCCTTCTCCTTCTTCTGCTTCTTCTGATTCACCCTCCAGACTTCACCTTCTCCTTCTCCTTCTTCTGCTTCTTCTGATTGACCCTCCAGACCTCACCTTCTCCTTCTCCTTCTTCTACTTCTTCTGATTCACCCTCCAGACTTCATCTTCTCCTTCTCCTTCTTCTGCTTCTTCTGATTCACCCTCCAGACTTCACCTTCTCCTTCTCCTTCTTCTGCTTCTTCTGATTCACCCTCCAGACTTCACCTTCTCCTTCTCCTTCTTCTACTTCTTCTGATTCACCCTCCTGACTTCACCTTCTCCTTCTTCTGCTTCTTCTGCTTCACCCTCCAGTCTTCACCTTCTCCTGCTCCTTCTTCTGCTTCTTCTGCTTCACCCTCCAGACTTCACCTTCTCCTTCTCCTTCTTCTGCTTCTTCTGCTTCACCCTCCTGACTTCACCTTCTCCTTCTCCTTCTTCTACTTCTTCTGATTCACCCTCCAGACTTCGCCTTCTCCTTCTCCTTCTTCTGCTTCTTCTGCTTCACCCTCCAGACTTCACCTTCTCCTTCTCCATCTTCTGCTTCTTCTGCTTCGCCCTCCAGACTTCACCTTCTCCTTCTCCATCGTCTGCTTCTTCTGCTTCACTCTCCTGACTTCACCTTCTCCTTCTCCTTCTTCTGCTTCTTCTGATTCACCCTCCAGACTTCACCTTCTCCTTCTCCTTCTTCTGATTCTTCTGATTCACCCTCCAGACTTCACCTTCTCCTTCTCCTTCTTCTGCTTCTTCTGATTCACCCTCCTGACTTCACCTTCTCCTTCTCCTTCTTCTACTTCTTCTGATTCACCCTCCTGACTTCACCTTCTCCTTCTCCTTCTTCTACTTCTTCTGCTTCACCCTCCAGACTTCACCTTCTCCTTCTCCTTCTTCTACTTCTTCCGATTCACCCTCCAGACTTCACCTTCTCCTTCTCCTTCTTTTGCTTCTTCTGCTTCACACTCCAGACTTCACCTTCTCCTTCTCCTTCTTCTGCTTCTTCTGATTCATCCTCCTTACTTCACCTTCTCCTTCTCCTTCTTCTGATTCTTCTGATTCAGCCTCCTGACTTCACCTTCTCCTTCTCCTTATTCTGCTTCTTCTGTTTCACCCTCCAGACTTCACCTTCTCCTTCTCCTTCTTCTGCTTCTTCTGATTCACCCTCCAGACTTCACCTTCTCCTTCTCCTTCTTCTGCTTCTTCTGATTCACCCTCCAGACTACACCTTCTCCTTCTCCTTCTTCTACTTCTTCTGATTCACCCTCCAGACTTCACCTTCTCCTTCTCCTTCTTCTGCTTCTTCTGATTCACCCTCCAGACTTCACCTTCTCCTTCTCCTTCGTCTACTTCTTCTGATTCACCCTCCAGACTACACCTTCTCCTTCTCCTTCTTCTACTTCTTCTGATTCACCCTCCAGACTTCACCTTCTCCTTCTCCTTCTTCTGTTTCTTCTGATTCACCCTCCAGACTTCACCTTCTCCTTCTCCTTCTTCCACTTCTTCTGATTCACCCTCCAGACTTCACCTTCTCCTTCTCCTTCTTCTACTTCTTCTGATTCACCCTCCAGACTACACCTTCTCCTTCTCCTTCTTCTACTTCTTCTGCTTCTCACTCCAGACTTCACCTTCTCCTTCTCCTTCTTCTGCTTCTTCTGATTCACCCTCCAGACTTCACCTTCTCCTTCTCCTTCTTCTACTTCATCTGATTCACCCTCCAGACTTCACCTTCTACTTCTCCTTCTTCTACTTCTTCTGATTCACCCTCCAGACTTCACCTTCCCCTTCTCCTTCTTCTACTTCTTCCGATTCACCCTCCTGACTTCACCTTCTCCTTCTCCTACTTCTGCTTCTTCTGCTTCACCCTCCTGACTTCACCTTCTCCATCTCCTTCTTCTACTTCTTCTGATTCACCCTCCAGACTTCACCTTCTCCTTCTCCTTCTTCTGCTTCCTCTGCTTCACCCTCCAGACTTCACCTTCTCCTTCTCCTTCTTCTGCTTCTTCTGCTTCGCCCTCCAGACATCACCTTTTCCTTCTCCTTCTTCTGCTTCTTCTGCTTCACCCTCCAGACTTCACCTTCTCCTTCTCCTTCTTCTGCTTCTTCTGCTTCACTCTCCTGACTTCACCTTCTCCTTCTCCTTCTTCTACTTCTTCTGATTCACCCTCCAGACTTCACCTTCTCCTTCTCCTTCTTCTGCTTCTTCTGCTTCACCCTCCAGACTTCACCTTCTCCTTCTCCTTCTTCTGCTTCTTCTGCTGCGCCCTCCAGACTTCACCTTCTCCTTCTCCTTCTTCTGCTTCTTCTGCTTCACCCTCCTGACTTCACCTTCTCCTTCTCCTTCTTCTACTTCTTCTGTTTCACCCCCCTGACTTCACCTGCTCCTTCTCCTTCTTCTGCTTCTTCTGATTCACCCTCCTAACTTTACCTTCTCCTTCTCCTTCTTCTGCTTCTTCTGATTCACCCTCCTGACTTCACCTTCTCCTTCTCCTTCTTCTGCTTCTTCTAATTCACCCTCCAGACTTCACCTTCTCCTTCTCCTTCTTCTGCTTCTTCTGATTCACCCTCCAGACTTCACCTTCTCCTTCTCCTTCTTCTGCTTCTTCTGATTGACCCTCCAGACCTCACCTTCTCCTTCTCCTTCTTCTACTTCTTCTGATTCACCCTCCAGACTTCATCTTCTCCTTCTCCTTCTTCTGCTTCTTCTGATTCACCCTCCAGACTTCACCTTCTCCTTCTCCTTCTTCTGCTTCTTCTGATTCACCCTCCAGACTTCACCTTCTCCTTCTCCTTCTTCTACTTCTTCTGATTCACCCTCCTGACTTCACCTTCTCCTTCTTCTGCTTCTTCTGCTTCACCCTCCAGACTTCACCTTCTCCTGCTCCTTCTTCTGCTTCTTCTGCTTCACCCTCCAGACTTCACCTTCTCCTTCTCCTTCTTCTGCTTCTTCTGCTTCACCCTCCTGACTTCACCTTCTCCTTCTCCTTCTTCTACTTCTTCTGATTCACCCTCCAGACTTCACCTTCTCCTTCTCCTTCTTCTGCTTCTTCTGCTTCACCCTCCAGACTTCACCTTTTCCTTCTCCTTCTTCTGCTTCTTCTGCTTCGCCCTCCAGACTTCACCTTCTCCTTCTCCATCGTCTGCTTCTTCTGCTTCACTCTCCTGACTTCACCTTCTCCTTCTCCTTCTTCTACTTCTTCTGCTTCACCCTCCAGACTTCACCTTCTCCTTCTCCTTCTTCTGCTTCTTCTGCTTCACCCTCCAGACTTCAGCTTCTCCTTCTCCTTCTTCTGCTTCTTCTGCTGCGCCCTCCAGACTTCACCTTCTCCTTCTCCTTCTTCTGCTTCTTCTGCTTCACCGTCCTGACTTCACCTTCTCCTTCTCCTTCTTCTACTTCTTCTGCTTCACCCCCCTGACTTCAGCTGCTCCTTCTCCTTCTTCTGCTTCTTCTGATTCACCCTCCTAACTTCACCTTCTCCTTCTCCTTCTTCTGCTTCTTCTGATTCACCCTCCTGACTTCACCTTCTCCTTCTCCTTCTTCTGCTTCTTCTGATTCACCCTCCAGACTTCACCTTCTACTTATCCTTCTTCTGCTTCTTCTGTTTCACCCTCCAGACTTCACCTTCTCCTTCTCCTTCTTCTGCTTCTTCTGATTCACCCTCCAGACTTCATCTTCTCCTTCTCCTTCTTCTGCTTCTTCTGATTCACCCTCCAGACTTCACCTTCTCCTTCTCCTTCTTCTGCTTCTTCTGATTCACCCTCCAGACTTCACCTTCTCCTTCTCCTTCTTCTACTTCTTCTGATTCACCCTCCAGACTTCATCTTCTCCTTCTCCTTCTTCTACTTCTTCAGATTCACCCTCCAGTCTTCACCTTCTCCTTCTCCTTCTTCTGTTTCTTCTGCTTCACCCTCCAGACTTCACCTTCTCCTTCTCTTTCTTCTGCTTCTTCTGATTCACCCTCCAGACTTCACCCTCTCCTTCTCCTTCTTCTGATTCTTCTGATTCACCCTCCAGACTTAACCTTCTCCTTCTCCTTCTTCTGCTTCTTCTGATTCACCCTCCAGACTTCACCTTCTCCTTCTCCTTCTTCTGCTTCTTCTGATTCACCCTCCAGACTTCATCTTCTCCTTCTCCTTCTTCTGCTTCTTCTGATTCACCCTCCAGACTTCACCTTCTCCTTCTCCTTCTTCTGCTTCTTCTGATTCACCCTCCAGACTTCACCTTCTCCTTCTCCTTCTTCTACTTCTTCTGATTCACCCTCCAGACTTCACCTTCTCCTTCTCCTTCTTCTACTTCTTCAGATTCACCCTTCCGTCTTCACCTTCTCCTTCTCCTTCTTCTGCTTCTTCTGCTTCACCCTCCAGACTTCACCTTCTCCTTCTCTTTCTTCTGCTTCTTCTGCTGCGCCCTCCAGACTTCACCTTCTCCTTCTCCTTCTTCTGCTTCTTCTGCTTCACCGTCCTGACTTCACCTTCTCCTTCTCCTTCTTCTACTTCTTCTGCTTCACCCCCCTGACTTCAGCTGCTCCTTCTCCTTCTTCTGCTTCTTCTGATTCACCCTCCTAACTTCACCTTCTCCTTCTCCTTCTTCTGCTTCTTCTGATTCACCCTCCTGACTTCACCTTCTCCTTCTCCTTCTTCTGCTTCTTCTGATTCACCCTCCAGACTTCACCTTCTACTTATCCTTCTTCTGCTTCTTCTGTTTCACCCTCCAGACTTCACCTTCTCCTTCTCCTTCTTCTGCTTCTTCTGATTCACCCTCCAGACTTCATCTTCTCCTTCTCCTTCTTCTGCTTCTTCTGATTCACCCTCCAGACTTCACCTTCTCCTTCTCCTTCTTCTGCTTCTTCTGATTCACCCTCCAGACTTCACCTTCTCCTTCTCCTTCTTCTACTTCTTCTGATTCACCCTCCAGACTTCATCTTCTCCTTCTCCTTCTTCTACTTCTTCAGATTCACCCTCCAGTCTTCACCTTCTCCTTCTCCTTCTTCTGTTTCTTCTGCTTCACCCTCCAGACTTCACCTTCTCCTTCTCTTTCTTCTGCTTCTTCTGATTCACCCTCCAGACTTCAGCTTCTCCTTCTCCTTCGCCTACTTCTTCTGATTCACCCTCCAGACTTCACCTTCTCCTTCTCCTTCTTCTACTTCTTCTGCTTCTCCCTCCAGACTTCACCTTCTCCTTCTCCATCTTCTGCTTCTTCTGATTCACCCTCCAGACTTCACCTTCTCCTTCTCCTTCTTCTACTTCTTCTGATTCACCCTCCAGACTTCACCTTCTCCGTCTCCTTCTTCTACTTCTTCTGCTTCACCCTCCAGACTTCACCTTCTCCTTCTCCTTCTTCTACTTCTTCTGCTTCACACTCCTGACTTCACCTTCTCCTTCTCATTCTTCTACTTCTTCTGATTCACCCTCCAGACTTCACCTTCTCCTTCTCCTTCTTCTGCTTCTTCTGCTTCACCCTCCAGACTTCACCTTCTCCTTCTCCTTCTTCTGCTTCTTCTGCTTCGCCCTCCAGACTTCACCTTCTCCTTCTCCTTCTTCTGCATCTTCTGCTTTACCCTCCAGACTTCACCTTCTCCTTCTCCTTCTTCTGCTTCTTCTGCTTCACCCTCCTGACTTCACCTTCTCCTTCTCCTTCTTCTACTTCTTCTGATTCACCCTCCAGACTTCATCTTCTCCTTCTCCTTCTTCTGCTTCTTCTGATTCACCCTCCAGACTTCACCTTCTCCTTCTCCTTCTTCTGCATCTTCTGATTCACCCTTCAGACTTCACCTTCTCCTTCTCCTTCTTCGGCTTCTTCTGATTCACCCTCCAGACCTCACCTTCTCCTTCTCCTTCTTCTACTTCTTCTGATTCACCCTCCAGACTTCATCTTCTCCTTCTCCTTCTTCTGCTTCTTCTGATTCACCCTCCAGACTTCACCTTCTCCTTCTCCTTCCTTTGCTTCTTCTGATTCACCCTCCAGACTTCACCTTCTCCTTCTCCTTCTTCTGATTCTTCTGATTCACCCTCCAGACTTCACCTTCTCCTTCTCCATCTTCTGCTTCTTCTGATTCACCCTCCTGACATCACCTTCTCCTTCTCCTTCTTCTACCTCTTCTGATTCACCCTCCTGACTTCACCTTCTCCTTCTCCATCTTCTACTTCTTCTGCTTCACCCTCCAGACTTCAAATTCTCCTTCTCCTTCTTCTACTTCTTCTGATTCACACTCCAGACTTCACCTTCTCCTTCTCCTTCTTCTGCTTCTTCTGATTCACCCTCCAGACTTCACCTTCTCCTTCTCCTTCTTCTGCTTCTTCTGATTCACCCTCCAGACTTCACCTTCTCCTTCTCCTTCTTCTACTTCTTCTGATTCACCCTCCAGACTTCACCTTCTCCTTCTCCTTCTTCTGCTTCTTCTGATTCACCCTCCAGACTTCCCCTTCTCCTTCTCCTTCTTCTACTTCTTCTGATTCACCCTCCAGACTTCACCTTCTCCTTCTCCTTCTTCTGTTTCTTCTGATTCTCCCTCCAGACTTCATCTTCTCCTTCTCCTTCTTCTACTTCTTCTGATTCACCCTCCAGACTTCACCTTCTCCTTCTCCTTCTTCTGCTTCTTCTGATTCACCCTCCAGACTTCACCTTCTCCTTCTCCTTCGTCTACTTCTTCTGATTCACCCTCCAGACTACACCTTCTCCTTCTCCTTCTTCTACTTCTTCTGATTCACCCTCCAGACTTCACCTTCTCCTTCTCCTTCTTCTGTTTCTTCTGATTCACCCTCCAGACTTCACCTTCTCCTTCTCCTTCTTCTACTTCTTCTGATTCACCCTCCAGACTTCATCTTCTCCTTCTCCTTCTTCTACTTCTTCTGATTCACCCTCCAGACTTCACCTTCTCCTTCTCCTTCTTCTGCTTCTTCTGATTCACCCTCCAGACTTCACCTTCTCCTTCTCCTTATTCTGCTTCTTCTGATTCACCCTCCAGACTTCACCTTCTCCTTCTCCTTCTTCTACTTCTTCTGATTGACCCTCCAGACTTCACCTTCTCCTTCTCCTTCTTCTGCTTCTTCTGATTCACCCTCCAGACTTCACCTTCTCCTTCTCCTTCGTCTACTTCTTCTGATTCACCCTCCAGACTACACCTTCTCCTTCTCCTTCTTCTACTTCTTCTGATTCACCCTCCAGACTTCACCTTCTCCTTCTCCTTCTTCTGTTTCTTCTGATTCACCCTCCAGACTTCATCTTCTCCTTCTCCTTCTTCTACTTCTTCTGATTCACCCTCCAGACTTCACCTTCTCCTTCTCCTTCTTCTACTTCTTCTGATTCACCCTCCAGACTTCATCTTCTCCTTCTCCTTCTTCTACTTCTTCTGATTCACCCTCCAGACTTCACCTTCTCCTTCTCCTTCTTCTGCTTCTTCTGATTCACCCTCCAGACTTCACCTTCTCCTTCTCCTTATTCTGCTTCTTCTGATTCACCCTCCAGACTTCACCTTCTCCTTCTCCTTCTTCTGCTTCTTCTGATTCACCCTCCAGACTTCACCTTCTCCTTCTCCTTCTTCTGCTTCTTCTGATTCACCCTCCAGACTCCACCTTCTCCTTCTCCTTCTTCTACTTCTTCTGATTCACCCTCCAGACTTCACCTTCTCCTTCTCCTTCTTCTGCTTCTTCTGATTCACCCTCCAGACTTCACCTTCTCCTTCTCCTTCGTCTACTTCTTCTGATTCACCCTCCAGACTACACCTTCTCCTTCTCCTTCTTCTACTTCTTCTGATTCACCCTCCAGACTTCACCTTCTCCTTCTCCTTCTTCTGTTTCTTCTGATTCACCCTCCAGACTTCATCTTCTCCTTCTCCTTCTTCTACTTCTTCTGATTCACCCTCCAGACTTCACCTTCTCCTTCTCCTTCTTCTACTTCTTCTGATTCACCATCCAGACTTCATCTTCTCCTTCTCCTTCTTCTGCTTCTTCTGATTCACCCTCCAGACTTCACCTTCTCCTTCTCCTTCTTCTGCTTCTTCTGATTCACCCTCCAGACTTCAACTTCTCCTTCTCCTTCTTCTACTTCTTCTGATTCACCCTCCAGACTTCACCTTCTCCTTCTGCTTCTTCTACTTCTTCTGATTCACCCTCCAGTCTTCACCTTCTCCTTCTCCTTCTTCTGTTTCTTCTGCTTCACCCTCCAGACTTCACCTTCTCCTTCTCTTTCTTCTGCTTCTTCTGATTCACCCTCCAGACTTCACCTTCTCCTTCTCCTTCTTCTGCTTCTTCTGATTCACCCTCCAGACTTCACCTTCTCCTTCTCCTTCTTCTACTTCTTCTGATTCACCCTCCAGACTTCACCTTCTCCTTCTCCTTCTTCTGCTTCTTCTGATTCACCCTCCAGACTTCCCCTTCTCCTTCTCCTTCTTCTACTTCTTCTGATTCACCCTCCAGACTTCACCTTCTCCTTCTCCTTCTTCTGTTTCTTCTGATTCTCCCTCCAGACTTCATCTTCTCCTTCTCCTTCTTCTACTTCTTCTGATTCACCCTCCAGACTTCACCTTCTCCTTCTTCTTCTTCTGCTTCTTCTGATTCACCCTCCAGACTTCACCTTCTCCTTCTCCTTCGTCTACTTCTTCTGATTCACCCTCCAGACTACACCTTCTCCTTCTCCTTCTTCTACTTCTTCTGATTCACCCTCCAGACTTCACCTTCTCCTTCTCCTTCTTCTGTTTCTTCTGATTCACCCTCCAGACTTCACCTTCTCCTTCTCCTTCTTCTACTTCTTCTGATTCACCCTCCAGACTTCATCTTCTCCTTCTCCTTCTTCTACTTCTTCTGATTCACCCTCCAGACTTCACCTTCTCCTTCTCCTTCTTCTGCTTCTTCTGACTCACCCTCCAGACTTCACCTTCTCCTTCTCCTTATTCTGCTTCTTCTGATTCACCCTCCAGACTTCACCTTCTCCTTCTCCTTCTTCTACTTCTTCTGATTGACCCTCCAGACTTCACCTTCTCCTTCTCCTTCTTCTGCTTCTTCTGATTCACCCTCCAGACTTCACCTTCTCCTTCTCCTTCGTCTACTTCTTCTGATTCACCCTCCAGACTACACCTTCTCCTTCTCCTTCTTCTACTTCTTCTGATTCACCCTCCAGACTTCACCTTCTCCTTCTCCTTCTTCTGTTTCTTCTGATTCACCCTCCAGACTTCATCTTCTCCTTCTCCTTCTTCTGCTTCTTCTGATTCACCCTCCAGACTTCACCTTCTCCTTCTCCTTCTTCTGCTTCTTCTGATTCACCCTCCAGACTTCACCTTCTCCTTCTCCTTCTTCTACTTCTTCTGATTCACCCTCCAGACTTCATCTTCTCCTTCTCCTTCTTCTACTTCTTCAGATTCACCCTCCAGTCTTCACCTTCTCCTTCTCCTTCTTCTGTTTCTTCTGCTTCACCCTCCAGACTTCACCTTCTCCTTCTCTTTCTTCTGCTTCTTCTGATTCACCCTCCAGACTTCAGCTTCTCCTTCTCCTTCGCCTACTTCTTCTGATTCACCCTCCAGACTTCACCTTCTCCTTCTCCATCTTCTACTTCTTCTGCTTCTCCCTCCAGACTTCACCTTCTCCTTCTCCATCTTCTGCTTCTTCTGATTCACCCTCCAGACTTCACCTTCTCCTTCTCCTTCTTCTACTTCTTCTGATTCACCCTCCAGACTTCACCTTCTCCGTCTCCTTCTTCTACTTCTTCTGCTTCACCCTCCAGACTTCACCTTCTCCTTCTCCTTCTTCTACTTCTTCTGCTTCACACTCCTGACTTCACCTTCTCCTTCTCATTCTTCTACTTCTTCTGATTCACCCTCCAGACTTCACCTTCTCCTTCTCCTTCTTCTGCTTCTTCTGCTTCACCCTCCAGACTTCACCTTCTCCTTCTCCTTCTTCTGCTTCTTCTGCTTCGCCCTCCAGACTTCACCTTCTCCTTCTCCTTCTTCTGCATCTTCTGCTTTACCCTCCAGACTTCACCTTCTCCTTCTCCTTCTTCTGCTTCTTCTGCTTCACCCTCCTGACTTCACCTTCTCCTTCTCCTTCTTCTACTTCTTCTGATTCACCCTCCAGACTTCATCTTCTCCTTCTCCTTCTTCTGCTTCTTCTGATTCACCCTCCAGACTTCACCTTCTCCTTCTCCTTCTTCTGCATCTTCTGATTCACCCTTCAGACTTCACCTTCTCCTTCTCCTTCTTCGGCTTCTTCTGATTCACCCTCCAGACCTCACCTTCTCCTTCTCCTTCTTCTACTTCTTCTGATTCACCCTCCAGACTTCATCTTCTCCTTCTCCTTCTTCTGCTTCTTCTGATTCACCCTCCAGACTTCACCTTCTCCTTCTCCTTCCTTTGCTTCTTCTGATTCACCCTCCAGACTTCACCTTCTCCTTCTCCTTCTTCTGATTCTTCTGATTCACCCTCCAGACTTCACCTTCTCCTTCTCCATCTTCTGCTTCTTCTGATTCACCCTCCTGACATCACCTTCTCCTTCTCCTTCTTCTACCTCTTCTGATTCACCCTCCTGACTTCACCTTCTCCTTCTCCATCTTCTACTTCTTCTGCTTCACCCTCCAGACTTCAAATTCTCCTTCTCCTTCTTCTACTTCTTCTGATTCACACTCCAGACTTCACCTTCTCCTTCTCCTTCTTCTGCTTCTTCTGATTCACCCTCCAGACTTCACCTTCTCCTTCTCCTTCTTCTGCTTCTTCTGATTCACCCTCCAGACTTCACCTTCTCCTTCTCCTTCTTCTACTTCTTCTGATTCACCCTCCAGACTTCACCTTCTCCTTCTCCTTCTTCTGCTTCTTCTGATTCACCCTCCAGACTTCCCCTTCTCCTTCTCCTTCTTCTACTTCTTCTGATTCACCCTCCAGACTTCACCTTCTCCTTCTCCTTCTTCTGTTTCTTCTGATTCTCCCTCCAGACTTCATCTTCTCCTTCTACTTCTTCTACTTCTTCTGATTCACCCTCCAGACTTCACCTTCTCCTTCTCCTTCTTCTGCTTCTTCTGATTCACCCTCCAGACTTCACCTTCTCCTTCTCCTTCGTCTACTTCTTCTGATTCACCCTCCAGACTACACCTTCTCCTTCTCCTTCTTCTACTTCTTCTGATTCACCCTCCAGACTTCACCTTCTCCTTCTCCTTCTTCTGTTTCTTCTGATTCACCCTCCAGACTTCACCTTCTCCTTCTCCTTCTTCTACTTCTTCTGATTCACCCTCCAGACTTCATCTTCTCCTTCTCCTTCTTCTACTTCTTCTGATTCACCCTCCAGACTTCACCTTCTCCTTCTCCTTCTTCTGCTTCTTCTGATTCACCCTCCAGACTTCACCTTCTCCTTCTCCTTATTCTGCTTCTTCTGATTCACCCTCCAGACTTCACCTTCTCCTTCTCCTTCTTCTACTTCTTCTGATTGACCCTCCAGACTTCACCTTCTCCTTCTCCTTCTTCTGCTTCTTCTGATTCACCCTCCAGACTTCACCTTCTCCTTCTCCTTCGTCTACTTATTCTGATTCACCCTCCAGACTACACCTTCTCCTTCTCCTTCTTCTACTTCTTCTGATTCACCCTCCAGACTTCACCTTCTCCTTCTCCTTCTTCTGTTTCTTCTGATTCACCCTCCAGACTTCATCTTCTCCTTCTCCTTCTTCTACTTCTTCTGATTCACCCTCCAGACTTCACCTTCTCCTTCTCCTTCTTCTACTTCTTCTGATTCACCCTCCAGACTTCATCTTCTCCTTCTCCTTCTTCTACTTCTTCTGATTCACCCTCCAGACTTCACCTTCTCCTTCTCCTTCTTCTGCTTCTTCTGATTCACCCTCCAGACTTCACCTTCTCCTTCTCCTTATTCTGCTTCTTCTGATTCACCCTCCAGACTTCACCTTCTCCTTCTCCTTCTTCTGCTTCTTCTGATTCACCCTCCAGACTTCACCTTCTCCTTCTCCTTCTTCTGCTTCTTCTGATTCACCCTCCAGACTTCACCTTCTCCTTCTCCTTCTTCTACTTCTTCTGATTCACCCTCCAGACTTCACCTTCTCCTTCTCCTTCTTCTGCTTCTTCTGATTCACCCTCCAGACTTCACCTTCTCCTTCTCCTTCGTCTACTTCTTCTGATTCACCCTCCAGACTACACCTTCTCCTTCTCCTTCTTCTACTTCTTCTGATTCACCCTCCAGACTTCACCTTCTCCTTCTCCTTCTTCTGTTTCTTCTGATTCACCCTCCAGACTTCATCTTCTCCTTCTCCTTCTTCTACTTCTTCTGATTCACCCTCCAGACTTCACCTTCTCCTTCTCCTTCTTCTGCTTCTTCTGATTCACCCTCCAGACTTCAACTTCTCCTTCTCCTTCTTCTACTTCTTCTGATTCACCCTCCAGACTTCACCTTCTCCTTCTGCTTCTTCTACTTCTTCTGATTCACCCTCCAGTCTTCACCTTCTCCTTCTCCTTCTTCTGTTTCTTCTGCTTCACCCTCCAGACTTCACCTTCTCCTTCTCTTTCTTCTGCTTCTTCTGATTCACCCTCCAGACTTCACCTTCTCCTTCTCCTTCTTCTGCTTCTTCTGATTCACCCTCCAGACTTCACCTTCTCCTTCTCCTTCTTCTACTTCTTCTGATTCACCCTCCAGACTTCACCTTCTCCTTCTCCTTCTTCTGCTTCTTCTGATTCACCCTCCAGACTTCCCCTTCTCCTTCTCCTTCTTCTACTTCTTCTGATTCACCCTCCAGACTTCACCTTCTCCTTCTCCTTCTTCTGTTTCTTCTGATTCTCCCTCCAGACTTCATCTTCTCCTTCTCCTTCTTCTACTTCTTCTGATTCACCCTCCAGACTTCACCTTCTCCTTCTCCTTCTTCTGCTTCTTCTGATTCACCCTCCAGACTTCACCTTCTCCTTCTCCTTCGTCTACTTCTTCTGATTCACCCTCCAGACTACACCTTCTCCTTCTCCTTCTTCTGATTCACCCTCCAGACTTCACCTTCTCCTTCTCCTTCTTCTGTTTCTTCTGATTCACCCTCCAGACTTCACCTTCTCCTTCTCCTTCTTCTACTTCTTCTGATTCACCCTCCAGACTTCATCTTCTCCTTCTCCTTCTTCTACTTCTTCTGATTCACCCTCCAGACTTCACCTTCTCCTTCTCCTTCTTCTACTTCTTCTGATTCACCCTCCAGACTTCACCTTCTCCTTCTCCTTCTTCTGCTTCTTCTGATTCACCCTCCAGACTTCACCTTCTCCTTCTCCTTCGTCTACTTCTTCTGATTCACCCTCCAGACTACACCTTCTCCTTCTCCTTCTTCTACTTCTTCTGATTCACCCTCCAGACTTCACCTTCTCCTTCTCCTTCTTCTGTTTCTTCTGATTCACCCTCCAGACTTCATCTTCTCCTTCTCCTTCTTCTACTTCTTCTGATTCACCCTCCAGACTTCACCTTCTCCTTCTCCTTCTTCTACTTCTTCTGATTCACCATCCAGACTTCATCTTCTCCTTCTCCTTCTTCTGCTTCTTCTGATTCACCCTCCAGACTTCACCTTCTCCTTCTCCTTCTTCTGCTTCTTCTGATTCACCCTCCAGACTTCAACTTCTCCTTCTCCTTCTTCTACTTCTTCTGATTCACCCTCCAGACTTCACCTTCTCCTTCTGCTTCTTCTACTTCTTCTGATTCACCCTCCAGTCTTCACCTTCTCCTTCTCCTTCTTCTGTTTCTTCTGCTTCACCCTCCAGACTTCACCTTCTCCTTCTCTTTCTTCTGCTTCTTCTGATTCACCCTCCAGACTTCACCTTCTCCTTCTCCTTCTTCTGCTTCTTCTGATTCACCCTCCAGACTTCACCTTCTCCTTCTCCTTCTTCTACTTCTTCTGATTCACCCTCCAGACTTCACCTTCTCCTTCTCCTTCTTCTGCTTCTTCTGATTCACCCTCCAGACTTCCCCTTCTCCTTCTCCTTCTTCTACTTCTTCTGATTCACCCTCCAGACTTCACCTTCTCCTTCTCCTTCTTCTGTTTCTTCTGATTCTCCCTCCAGACTTCATCTTCTCCTTCTCCTTCTTCTACTTCTTCTGATTCACCCTCCAGACTTCACCTTCTCCTTCTCCTTCTTCTGCTTCTTCTGATTCACCCTCCAGACTTCACCTTCTCCTTCTCCTTCGTCTACTTCTTCTGATTCACCCTCCAGACTACACCTTCTCCTTCTCCTTCTTCTACTTCTTCTGATTCACCCTCCAGACTTCACCTTCTCCTTCTCCTTCTTCTGTTTCTTCTGATTCACCCTCCAGACTTCACCTTCTCCTTCTCCTTCTTCTACTTCTTCTGATTCACCCTCCAGACTTCATCTTCTCCTTCTCCTTCTTCTACTTCTTCTGATTCACCCTCCAGACTTCACCTTCTCCTTCTCCTTCTTCTGCTTCTTCTGATTCACCCTCCAGACTTCAACTTCTCCTTCTCCTTCTTCTACTTCTTCTGATTCACCCTCCAGACTTCACCTTCTCCTTCTGCTTCTTCTACTTCTTCTGATTCACCCTCCAGTCTTCACCTTCTCCTTCTCCTTCTTCTGTTTCTTCTGCTTCACCCTCCAGACTTCACCTTCTCCTTCTCTTTCTTCTGCTTCTTCTGATTCACCCTCCAGACTTCACCTTCTCCTTCTCCTTCTTCTGCTTCTTCTGATTCACCCTCCAGACTTCACCTTCTCCTTCTCCTTCTTCTACTTCTTCTGATTCACCCTCCAGACTTCACCTTCTCCTTCTCCTTCTTCTGCTTCTTCTGATTCACCCTCCAGACTTCCCCTTCTCCTTCTCCTTCTTCTACTTCTTCTGATTCACCCTCCAGACTTCACCTTCTCCTTCTCCTTCTTCTGTTTCTTCTGATTCTCCCTCCAGACTTCATCTTCTCCTTCTCCTTCTTCTACTTCTTCTGATTCACCCTCCAGACTTCACCTTCTCCTTCTCCTTCTTCTGCTTCTTCTGATTCACCCTCCAGACTTCACCTTCTCCTTCTCCTTCGTCTACTTCTTCTGATTCACCCTCCAGACTACACCTTCTCCTTCTCCTTCTTCTACTTCTTCTGATTCACCCTCCAGACTTCACCTTCTCCTTCTCCTTCTTCTGTTTCTTCTGATTCACCCTCCAGACTTCACCTTCTCCTTCTCCTTCTTCTACTTCTTCTGATTCACCCTCCAGACTTCATCTTCTCCTTCTCCTTCTTCTACTTCTTCTGATTCACCCTCCAGACTTCACCTTCTCCTTCTCCTTCTTCTACTTCTTCTGATTCACCCTCCAGACTACACCTTCTCCTTCTCCTTCTTCTACTTCTTCTGATTCACCCTCCAGACTTCACCTTCTCCTTCTCCTTCTTCTGTTTCTTCTGATTCACCCTCCAGACTTCATCTTCTCCTTCTCCTTCTTCTACTTCTTCTGATTCACCCTCCAGACTTCACCTTCTCCTTCTCCTTCTTCTACTTCTTCTGATTCACCATCCAGACTTCATCTTCTCCTTCTCCTTCTTCTGCTTCTTCTGATTCACCCTCCAGACTTCACCTTCTCCTTCTCCTTCTTCTGCTTCTTCTGATTCACCCTCCAGACTTCAACTTCTCCTTCTCCTTCTTCTACTTCTTCTGATTCACCCTCCAGACTTCACCTTCTCCTTCTGCTTCTTCTACTTCTTCTGATTCACCCTCCAGTCTTCACCTTCTCCTTCTCCTTCTTCTGTTTCTTCTGCTTCACCCTCCAGACTTCACCTTCTCCTTCTCTTTCTTCTGCTTCTTCTGATTCACCCTCCAGACTTCACCTTCTCCTTCTCCTTCTTCTGCTTCTTCTGATTCACCTTCCAGACTTCACCTTCTCCTTCTCCTTCTTCTACTTCTTCTGATTCACCCTCCAGACTACACCTTCTCCTTCTCCTTCTTCTACTTCTTCTGATTCACCCTCCAGACTTCACCTTCTCCTTCTCCTTCTTCTGTTTCTTCTGATTCACCCTCCAGACTTCACCTTCTCCTTCTCCTTCTTCTACTTCTTCTGATTCACCCTCCAGACTTCATCTTCTCCTTCTCCTTCTTCTACTTCTTCTGATTCACCCTCCAGACTTCACCTTCTCCTTCTCCTTCTTCTGCTTCTTCTGATTCACCCTCCAGACTTCAACTTATCCTTCTCCTTCTTCTACTTCTTCTGATTCACCCTCCAGACTTCACCTTCTCCTTCTGCTTCTTCTACTTCTTCTGATTCACCCTCCAGTCTTCACCTTCTCCTTCTCCTTCTTCTGTTTCTTCTGCTTCACCCTCCAGACTTCACCTTCTCCTTCTCTTTCTTCTGCTTCTTCTGATTCACCCTCCAGACTTCACCTTCTCCTTCTCCTTCTTCTGCTTCTTCTGATTCACCCTCCAGACTTCACCTTCTCCTTCTCCTTCTTCTACTTCTTCTGATTCACCCTCCAGACTTCACCTTCTCCTTCTCCTTCTTCTGCTTCTTCTGATTCACCCTCCAGACTTCCCCTTCTCCTTCTCCTTCTTCTACTTCTTCTGATTCACCCTCCAGACTTCACCTTCTCCTTCTCCTTCTTCTGTTTCTTCTGATTCTCCCTCCAGACTTCATCTTCTCCTTCTCCTTCTTCTACTTCTTCTGATTCACCCTCCAGACTTCACCTTCTCCTTCTCCTTCTTCTGCTTCTTCTGATTCACCCTCCAGACTTCACCTTCTCCTTCTCCTTCGTCTACTTCTTCTGATTCACCCTCCAGACTACACCTTCTCCTTCTCCTTCTTCTACTTCTTCTGATTCACCCTCCAGACTTCACCTTCTCCTTCTCCTTCTTCTGTTTCTTCTGATTCACCCTCCAGACTTCACCTTCTCCTTCTCCTTCTTCTGCTTCTTCTGATTCACCCTCCAGACTTCAACTTCTCCTTCTCCTTCTTCTACTTCTTCTGATTCACCCTCCAGACTTCACCTCCTTCTGCTTCTTCTACTTCTTCTGATTCACCCTCCAGTCTTCACCTTCTCCTTCTCCTTCTTCTGTTTCTTCTGCTTCACCCTCCAGACTTCACCTTCTCCTTCTCTTTCTTCTGCTTCTTCTGATTCACCCTCCAGACTTCACCTTCTCCTTCTCCTTCTTCTGATTCTTCTGATTCACCCTCCAGACTTCACCTTCTACTTCTCCTTCTTCTGCTTCTTCTGATTCACCCTCCTGACTTCACCTTCTCCTTCTCCTTCTTCTTCTTCTTCTGATTCACCCTCCTGACTTCACCTTCTCCTTCTCCTTCTTCTGCTTCTTCTGATTCACCCTCCAGACTTCACCTTCTCCTTCTCCTTCTTCTGCTTCTTCTGATTCACCCTCCAGACTTCAACTTCTCCTTCTCCTTCTTCTACTTCTTCTGATTCACCATCCAGACTTCATCTTCTCCTTCTCCTTCTTCTGCTTCTTCTGATTCACCCTCCAGACTTCACCTTCTCCTTCTCCTTCTTCTGCTTCTTCTGATTCACCCTCCAGACTTCAACTTCTCCTTCTCCTTCTTCTACTTCTTCTGATTCACCCTCCAGACTTCACCTTCTCCTTCTGCTTCTTCTACTTCTTCTGATTCACCCTCCAGTCTTCACCTTCTCCTTCTCCTTCTTCTGTTTCTTCTGCTTCACCCTCCAGACTTCACCTTCTCCTTCTCTTTCTTCTGCTTCTTCTGATTCACCCTCCAGACTTCACCTTCTCCTTCTCCTTCTTCTGATTCTTCTGATTCACCCTCCAGACTTCACCTTCTCCTTCTCCTTCTTCTGCTTCTTCTGATTCACCGTCCTGACTTCACCTTCTCCTTCTCCTTCTTCTTCTTCTTCTGATTCACCCTCCTGACTTCACCTTCTCCTTCTCCTTCTTCTACTGCTTCTGCTTCACCCTCCAGACTTCACCTTCTCCTTCTCCTTCTTCTGCTTCTTCTGATTCACCCTCCAGACTTCACCTTCTCCTTCTCCTTATTCTGCTTCTTCTGATTCACCCTCCAGACTTCATTTCTCCTTCTCCTTCTTCTGCTTCTTCTGATTCACCCTCCAGACTTCACCTTCTCCTTCTCCTTCTTCTGCTTCTTCTGATTCACCCTCCAGACTTCACCTTCTCCTTCTCCTTCTTCTACTTCTTCTGATTCACCCTCCAGACTTCACCTTCTCCTTCTCCTTCTTCTGCTTCTTCTGATTCACCCTCCAGACTTCACCTTCTCCTTCTCCTTCGTCTACTTCTTCTGATTCACCCTCCAGACTACACCTTCTCCTTCTCCTTCTTCTACTTCTTCTGATTCACCCTCCAGACTTCACCTTCTCCTTCTCCTTCTTCTGTTTCTTCTGATTCACCCTCCAGACTTCATCTTCTCCTTCTCCTTCTTCTACTTCTTCTGATTCACCCTCCAGACTTCACCTTTTCCTTCTCCTTCTTCTACTTCTTCTGATTCACCATCCAGACTTCATCTTCTCCTTCTCCTTCTTCTGCTTCTTCTGATTCACCCTCCAGACTTCACCTTCTCCTTCTCCTTCTTCTGCTTCTTCTGATTCACCCTCCAGACTTCAACTTCTCCTTCTCCTTCTTCTACTTCTTCTGATTCACCCTCCAGACTTCACCTTCTCCTTCTGCTTCTTCTACTTCTTCTGATTCACCCTCCAGTCTTCACCTTCTCCTTCTCCTTCTTCTGTTTCTTCTGCTTCACCCTCCAGACTTCACCTTCTCCTTCTCTTTCTTCTGCTTCTTCTGATTCACCCTCCAGACTTCACCTTCTCCTTCTCCTTCTTCTGATTCTTCTGATTCACCCTCCAGACTTCACCTTCTCCTTCTCCTTCTTCTGCTTCTTCTGATTCACCCTCCTGACTTCACCTTCTCCTTCTCCTTCTTCTGATTCACCCTCCTGACTTCACCTTCTCCTTCTCCTTCTTCTGCTTCTTCTGATTCACCCTCCAGACTTCACCTTCTCCTTCTCCTTCTTCTGCTTCTTCTGATTCACCCTCCAGACTTCAACTTCTCCTTCTCCTTCTTCTACTTCTTCTGATTCACCATCCAGACTTCATCTTCTCCTTCTCCTTCTTCTGCTTCTTCTGATTCACCCTCCAGACTTCACCTTCTCCTTCTCCTTCTTCTGCTTCTTCTGATTCACCCTCCAGACTTCAACTTCTCCTTCTCCTTCTTCTACTTCTTCTGATTCACCCTCCAGACTTCACCTTCTTCTTCTGCTTCTTCTACTTCTTCTGATTCACCCTCCAGTCTTCACCTTCTCCTTCTCCTTCTTCTGTTTCTTCTGCTTCACCCTCCAGACTTCACCTTCTCCTTCTCTTTCTTCTGCTTCTTCTGATTCACCCTCCAGACTTCACCTTCTCCTTCTCCTTCTTCTGATTCTTCTGATTCACCCTCCAGACTTCACCTTCTCCTTCTCCTTCTTCTGCTTCTTCTGATTCACCGTCCTGACTTCACCTTCTCCTTCTCCTTCTTCTTCTTCTTCTGATTCACCCTCCTGACTTCACCTTCTCCTTCTCCTTCTTCTACTGCTTCTGCTTCACCCTCCAGACTTCACCTTCTCCTTCTCCTTCTTCTACTTCTTCTGATTCACCCTCCAGACTTCACCTTCTCCTTCTCCTTCTTCTGCTTCTTCTGATTCACCCTCCAGACTTCACCTTCTCATTCTCCTTCTTCTGCTTCTTCTGCTGCGCCCTCCAGACTTCACCTTCTCCTTCTCCTTCTTCTGCTTCTTCTGCTTCACACTCCAGACTTCACCTTCTCCTTCTCCTTCTTCTGCTTCTTCTGCTGCGCCCTCCAGGCTTCACCTTCTCCTTCTCCTTCTTCTGCTTCTTCTGCTTCACGGTCCTGACTTCACCTTCTCCTTCTCCTTCTTCTACTTCTTCTGCTACACCCCCCTGACTTCACCTGCTCCTTCTCCTTCTTCTGCTTCTTCTGATTCACCCTCCTAACTTCACCTTCTCCTTCTCCTTCTTCTGCTTCTTCTGATTCACCCTCCTGACTTCACCTTCTCCTTCTCCTTCTTCTGCTTCTTCTGATTCACCCTCCAGACTTCACCTTCTCCTTCTCCTTCTTCTGCTTCTTCTGATTCACCCTCCAGACTTCACCTTCTCCTTCTCCTTCTTCTGCTTCTTCTGATTCACCCTCCAGACCTCACCTTCTCCTTCTCCTTCTTCTACTTCTTCTGATTCACCCTCCAGACTTCATCTTCTCCTTCTCCTTCTTCTGCTTCTTCTGATTCACCCTCCAGACTTCACCTTCTCCTTCTCCTTCTTCTGCTTCTTCTGATTCACCCTCCAGACTTCACCTTCTCCTTCTCCTTCGTCTACTTCTTCTGATTCACCCTCCAGACTTCACCTTCTCCTTCTCCTTCTTCTGTTTCTTCTGATTCACCCTCCAGACTTCATCTTCTCCTTCTCCTTCTTCTACTTCTTCTGCTTCACCCTCCAGACTTCAAATTCTCCTTCTCCTTCTTCTACTTCTTCGGATTCACCCTCCAGACTTCACCTTCTCCTTCTCCTTCTTCTGCTTCTTCTGATTCACCCTCCAGACTTCACCTTCTCCTTCTCCTTCTTCTGCTTCTTCTGATTCACCCTCCAGACTTCACCTTCTCCTTCTCCTTCTTCTACTTCTTCTGATTCACCCTCCAGACTTCACCTTCTCCTTCTCCTTCTTCTGCTTCTTCTGATTCACCCTCCAGACTTCACCTTCTCCTTCTCCTTCGTCTACTTCTTCTGATTCACCCTCCAGACTACACCTTCTCCTTCTCCTTCTTCTACTTCTTCTGATTCACCCTCCAGACTTCACCTTCTCCTTCTCCTTCTTCTGTTTCTTCTGATTCACCCTCCAGACTTCATCTTCTCCTTCTCCTTCTTCTACTTCTTCTGGTTCACCCTCCAGACTTCACCTTCTCCTTCTCCTGCTTCTACTTCTTCTGATTCACCCTCCAGACTTCATCTTCTCCTTCTCCTTCTTCTACTTCTTCTGATTCACCCTCCAGACTTCACCTTCTCCTTCTCCTTCTTCTGCTTCTTCTGATTCACCCTCCAGACTTCACTTTCTCCTTCTCCTTATTCTGCTTCTTCTGATTCACCCTCCAGACTTCACCTTCTCCTTCTCCTTCTTCTACTTCTTCTGATTCACCCTCCAGACTTCACCTTCTCCTTCTCCTTCTTCTGCTTCTTCTGATTCACCCTCCAGACTTCACCTTCTCCTTCTCCTTCGTCTACTTCTTCTGATTCACCCTCCAGACTACACCTTCTCCTTCTCCTTCTTCTACTTCTTCTGATTCACCATCCAGACTTCACCTTCTCCTTCTCCTTCTTCTGTTTCTTCTGATTCACCCTCCAGACTTCATCTTCTCCTTCTCCTTCTTCTACTTCTTCTGATTCACCCTCCAGACTTCACCTTCTCCTTCTCCTTCTTCTACTTCTTCTGATTCACTCTCCAGACTTCATCTTCTCCTTCTCCTTCTTCTACTTCTTCTGATTCACCCTCCAGACTTCACCTTCTCCTTCTCCTTCTTCTGCTTCTTCTGATTCACCCTCCAGACTTCACCTTCTCCTTCTCCTTATTCTGCTTCTTCTGATTCACCCTCCAGACTTCACCTTCTCCTTCTCCTTCTTCAGCTTCTTCTGATTCACCCTCCAGACTTCACCTTCTCCTTCTCCTTCTTCTGCTTCTTCTGATTCACCCTCCAGACTTCACCTTCTCCTTCTCCTTCTTCTACTTCTTCTGATTCACCCTCCAGACTTCACCTTCTCCTTCTCCTTCTTCTGCTTCTTCTGATTCACCCTCCAGACTTCACCTTCTCCTTCTCCTTCGTCTATTTCTTCTGATTCACCCTCCAGACTACACCTTCTCCTTCTCCTTCTTCTACTTCTTCTGATTCACCCTCCAGACTTCACCTTCTCCTTCTTCTGTTCCTTCTGATTCACCCTCCAGACTTCATCTTCTCCTTCTCCTTCTTCTACTTCTTCTGATTCACCCTCCAGACTTCACCTTCTCCTTCTCCTTCTTCTACTTCTTCTGATTCACCATCCAGACTTCATCTTCTCCTTCTCCTTCTTCTGCTTCTTCTGATTCACCCTCCAGACTTCCCCTTCTCCTTCTCCTTCTTCTGCTTCTTCTGATTCACCCTCCAGACTTCAACTTCTCCTTCTCCTTCTTCTACTTCTTCTGATTCACCCTCCAGACTTCACCTTCTCCTTCTGCTTCTTCTACTTCTTCTGATTCACCCTCCAGTCTTCAACTTCTCCTTCTCCTTCTTCTGTTTCTTCTGCTTCACCCTCCAGACTTCACCTTCTCCTTCTCTTTCTTCTGCTTCTTCTGATTCACCCTCCAGACTTCACCTTCTCCTTCTCCTTCTTCTGATTCTTCTGATTCACCCTCCAGACTTCACCTTCTCCTTCTCCTTCTTCTGCTTCTTCTGATTCACCCTCCTGACTTCACCTTCTCCTTCTCCTTCTTCTTCTTCTTCTGATTCACCCTCCTGACTTCACCTTCTCCTTCTCCTTCTTCTACTGCTTCTGCTTCACCCTCCAGACTTCACCTTCTCCTTCTCCTTCTTCTACTTCTTCTGATTCACCCTCCAGACTTCACCTTCTCCTTCTCCTTCTTCTGCTTCTTCTGATTCACCCTCCAGACTTCACCTTCTCATTCTCCTTCTTCTGCTTCTTTTGCTGCGCCCTCCAGACTTCACCTTCTCCTTCTCCTTCTTCTGCTTCTTCTGCTTCACACTCCAGACTTCACCTTCTCCTTCTCCTTCTTCTGCTTCTTCTGATGCGCCCTCCAGGCTTCACCTTCTCCTTCTCCTTCTTCTGCTTCTTCTGCTTCACCGTCCTGACTTCACCTTCTCCTTCTCCTTCTTCTACTTCTTCTGCTACACCCCCCTGACTTCACCTGCTCCTTCTCCTTCTTCTGCTTCTTCTGATTCACCCTCCAGACTTCACCTTCTCCTTCTTCTGCTTCTTCTGATTCACCCTCCAGACTTCACCTTCTCCTTCTCCTTCTTCTGCTTCTTCTGATTCACCCTCCAGACCTCACCTTCTCCTTCTCCTTCTTCTACTTCTTCTGATTCACCCTCCAGACTTCATCTTCTCCTTCTCCTTCTTCTGCTTCTTCTGATTCACCCTCCAGACTTCACCTTCTCCTTCTCCTTCTTCTGCTTCTTCTGATTCACCCTCCAGACTTCACCTTCTCCTTCTCCTTCTTCTACTTCTTCTGATTCACCCTCCAGACTTCACCTTCTCCTTCTCCTTCTTCTGTTTCTTCTGCTTCACCCTCCAGACTTCACCTTCTCCTTCTCTTTCTTCTGCTTCTTCTGCTTCACCCTCCAGACTTAACCTTCTCCTTCTCATTCTTCTGATTCTTCTGATTCACCCTCCAGACTTCACCTTCTCTATCTCCTTCTACTGCTTCTTCTGATTCACCCTCCTGACTTCACCTTCTCCTTCTCCTTCTTCTGCTTCTTCTGATTCACCCTCCAGACTTCACCTTCTCCTTCTCCTTATTCTGCTTCTTCTGATTCACCCTCCAGACTTCACCTTCTCCTTCTCCTTCTTCTGCTTCTTCTGATTCACCCTCCATACTTCACCTTCTCCTTCTCCTTCTTCTGCTTCTTCTGATTCACCCTCCTGACTTCACCTTCTCCTTCTCCTTCTTCTACATCTTCTGATTCACCCTCCTGACTTCACCTTCTCCTTCTCCTTCTACTTCTTCTGCTTCACCCTCCAGACTTCACCTTCTCCTTCTCCTTCTTCTACTTCTTCTGATTCACCCTCCAGACTTCACCTTCTCCTTCTCCTTCTTCTACTTCTTCTGATTCACCCTCCAGACTTCACCTTCTCCTTCTTCTACTTCTTCTGATTCACCCTCCAGACTTCACCTTCTCCTTCTCCTTCTTCTGCTTCTTCTGATTCACCCTCCAGACTTCACCTTCTCCTTCTCCTTCTTCTGCTTCTTCTGAATCACCCTCCAGACTTCACCTTCTCCTTCTCCTTCTTCTGCTTCTTCTGATTCACCCTCCAGACTTCACCTTCTCCTTCTCCTTCTTCTGCTTCTTCTGATTCACCCTCCAGACTTCACCTTCACCTTCTCCTTCTTCTACTTCTTCTGATTCACCCTCCAGACTTCACCTTCTCCATCTCCTTCTTCTGCTTCTTCTGATTCACCCTCCAGACTTCACCTTCTCCTTCTCCTTCGTCTACTTCTTCTGATTCACCCTCCAGACTTCACCTTCTCCTTCTCCTTCTTCTGCTTCTTCTGATTCACCCTCCAGACTTCACCTTCTCCTTCTCCTTCTTCTACTTCTTCTGATTCACCCTTCAGACTTCACCTTCTCCTTCTCTTTCTTCTGCTTCTTCTGATTCACCCTCCAGACTTCACCTTCTCCTTCTCCTTCTTCTGATTCTTCTGATTCACCCTCCAGACTTCACCTTCTCCTTCTCCTTCTTCTGCTTCTTCTGATTCACCCTCCTGACTTCACCTTCTCCTTCTCCTTCTTCTACATCTTCTGATTCACCCTCCTGACTTCACCTTCTCCTTCTCCTTCTTCTACTTCTTCTGCTTCACCCTCCAGACTTCACCTTCTCCTTCTCCTTCTTCTACTTCTTCTGATTCACCCTCCAGAATTCACCTTCTCCTTCTCCTTCTTCTACTTCTTCTGATTCACCCTCCAGACTTCACCTTCTCCTTCTCCTTCTTCTACTTCTTCTGATTCACCCTCCAGACTTCACCTTCTCCTTCTCCTTCTTCTGCTTCTTCTGATTCACCCTCCAGACATCACCTTCTCCTTCTCCTTATTCTGCTTCTTCTGAATCACCCTCCAGACTTCACCTTCTCCTTCTCCTTCTTCTGCTTCTTCTGATTCACCCTCCAGACTTCACCTTCTCCTTCTCCTTCTTCTGCTTCTTCTGATTCACCCTCCAGACTTCACCTTCTCCTTCTCCTTCTTCTACTTCTTCTGATTCACCCTCCAGACTTCACCTTCTCCATCTCCTTCTTCTGCTTCTTCTGATTCACCCTCCAGACTTCACCTTCTCCTTCTCCTTCGTCTACTTCTTCTGATTCACCCTCCAGACTACACCTTCTCCTTCTCCTTCTTCTACTTCTTCTGATTCACCCTCCAGACTTCACCTTCTCCTTCTCCTTCTTCTGTTTCTTCTGATTCACCCTCCAGACTTCACCTTCTCCTTCTCCTTCTTCTGATTCTTCTGATTCACCCTCCAGACTTCACCTTCTCCTTCTCCTTCTTCTGCTTCTTCTGATTCACCCTCCTGACTTCACCTTCTCCTTCTCCTTCTTCTACATCTTCTGATTCACCCTCCTGACTTCACCTTCTCCTTCTCCTTCTTCTACTTCTTCTGCTTCACCCTCCAGACTTCACCTTCTCCTTCTCCTTCTTCTACTTCTTCTGATTCACCCTCCAGAATTCACCTTCTCCTTCTCCTTCTTCTACTTCTTCTGATTCACCCTCCAGACTTCACCTTCTCCTTCTCCTTCTTCTACTTCTTCTGATTCACCCTCCAGACTTCACCTTCTCCTTCTCCTTCTTCTGCTTCTTCTGATTCACCCTCCAGACATCACCTTCTCCTTCTCCTTATTCTGCTTCTTCTGAATCACCCTCCAGACTTCACCTTCTCCTTCTCCTTCTTCTGCTTCTTCTGATTCACCCTCCAGACTTCACCTTCTCCTTCTCCTTCTTCTGCTTCTTCTGATTCACCCTCCAGACTTCACCTTCTCCTTCTCCTTCTTCTACTTCTTCTGATTCACCCTCCAGACTTCACCTTCTCCATCTCCTTCTTCTGCTTCTTCTGATTCACCCTCCAGACTTCACCTTCTCCTTCTCCTTCGTCTACTTCTTCTGATTCACCCTCCAGACTACACCTTCTCCTTCTCCTTCTTCTACTTCTTCTGATTCACCCTCCAGACTTCACCTTCGCCTTCTCCTTCTTCTGTTTCTTCTGATTCACCCTCCAGACTTCACCTTCTCCTTCTCCTTCTTCTACTACTTCTGATTCACCCTCCAGACTTCACCTTCTCCTTCTCCTTCTTCTACTTCTTCTGATTCACCCTCCAGACTTCATCTTCTCCTTCTCCTTCTTCTGCTTCTTCTGATTCACCCTCCAGACTTCACCTTCTCCTTCTCCTTCTTCTGGTTCTTCTGATTCACCCTCCAGACTTCACCTTCTCCTTCTCCTTCTTCTACTTCTTCTGATTCACCCTCCAGACTTCACCTTCTCCTTCTCCTTCTTCTACTTCTTCTGATTCACCCTCCAGTCTTCACCTTCTCCTTCTCCTTCTTCTGTTTCTTCTGCTTCACCCTCCAGACTTCACCTTCTCCTTCTCTTTCTTCTGCTTCTTCTGATTCACCCTCCAGACGTCACCTTCTCCTTCTCCTTCTTCTGATTCTTCTGATTCACCCTCCAGACTTCACCTTCTCCTTCTCCTTCTTCTACTTCTTCTGCTTCACCCCCCTGACTTCACCTTCTCCTTCTCCTTCTTCTGCTTCTTCTGATTCACCCTCCAGACTTCACCTTCTCCTTCTCCTTCGTCTACTTCTTCTGCTTCACCCTCCAGACTACACCTTCTCCTTCTCCTTCTTCTACTTCTTCTGATTCACCCTCCAGACTTCACCTTCTCCTTCTCCTTCTTCTGCTTCTTCTGATTCACCCTCCAGACTTCACCATCTCCTTCTCCTTCTTCTAATTCTTCTGATTCACCCTCCAGACTTCACCTTCTCCTTCTCCTTCTTCTACTTCTTCTGATTCACCCTCCAGACTTCACCTTCTCCTTCTCCTTCTTCTACTTCTTCTGCTTCTCCCTCCAGACTTCACCTTCTCCTTCTCCTTCTTCTGCTTCTTCTGATTCACCTTCCAGACTTCACCTTCTCCTTCTCCTTCTTCTACTTCTTCTGATTCACCCTCCAGACTTCACCTTCTCCTTCTCCTTCTTCTACTTCTTCTGATTCACCCTCCAGACTTCACCTTTTCCTTCTCCTTCTTCTACTTCTTCTGATTCACCCTCCTGACTTCACCTTCTCCTTCTCCTTCTTCTGCTTCTTCTGCTTCACCCTCCAGACTTCACCTTCTCCTTCTCCTTCTTCTGCTTCTTCTGCTTCACCCTCCAGACTTCACCTTCTCCTTCTTCTGCTTCTTCTGCTTCACCCTCCTGACTTCACATTTTCCTTCTCCTTCTTCTACTTCTTCTGATTCACCCTCCAGACTTCACCTTCTCCTTCTCCTTCTTCTGCTTCTTCTGCTTCACCCTCCAGACTTCACATTCACCTTCTCCTTCTTCTGCTTCTTCTGCTTCGCCCTCCAGACTTCACCTTCTCCTTCTCCTTCTTCTGCTTCTTCTGCTTCACCCTCCAGACTTCACCTTCTCCTTCTCCTTCTTCTGCTTCTTCTGCTTCAGCCTCCTGACTTCACCATCTCCTTCTCCTTCTTCTACTTCTTCTGATTCACCCTCCAGACTTCACCTTCTCCTTCTCCTTCTTCTGCTTCTTCTGCTTCACCCTCCAGACTTCACCTTCTCCTTCTCCTTCTTCTGCTTCTTCTGCTGCGCCCTCCAGACTTCACCTTCGCCTTCTCCTTCTTCTGCTTCTTCTGCTTCATCCTCCTGACTTCACCTTCTCCTTCTCCTTCTTCTACTTCTTCTGCTTCACCCCCCTGACTTCACCTTCTCCTTCTCCTTCTTCTGCTTCTTCTGATTCACCCTCCTAACTTCACCTTCTCCTTCTCCTTCTTCTGCTTCTTCAGATTCACCCTCCAGACTTCACCTTCTCCTTCTCCTTCTTCTGCTTCTTCTGATTCACCCTCCAGACTTCACCTTCTCCTTCTCCTTCTTCTGCTTCTTCTGATTCACCCTCCTGACTTCACCTTCTCCTTCTCCTTCTTCTGCTTCTTCTGATTCACCCTCCAGACTTCACCTTCTCCTTCTCCTTCTTCTACTTCTTCTGATTCACCCTCCAGACTTCACCTTCTCCTTCTACTTCTTCTGCTTCTTCTGATTCACCCTCCAGACATCACCTTCTCCTTCTCCTTCTTTTGCTTCTTTTGATTCACCCTCCAGACTTCACCTTCTCCTTCTCCTTCTTCTACTTCTTCTGATTCACCCTCCAGACTTCACCTTCTCCTTCTCCTTCTTCTGCTTCTTCTGATTCACCCTCCAGACTTCACCTTCTCCTTCTCCTTCGTCTACTTCTTCTGATTCACCCTCCAGACTACACCTTCTCCTTCTCCTTCTTCTAATTCTTCTGATTCCCCCTCCAGACTTCACCTTCTCCTTCTCCTTCTTCTGCTTCTTCTGATTCACCCTCCAGACTTCACCTTCTCCTTCTCCTTCTTCTACTTCTTCTGATTCACCCTCCAGACTTCACCTTCTCGTTCTCCTTCTTCTACTTCTTCTGATTCACCCTCCAGACTTCACCTTCTCCTTCTCCTTCTTCTACTTCTTCTGCTTCTCCCTCCAGACTACACCTTCTCCTTCTCCTTCTTCTGCTTCTTCTGATTCACCCTCCAGACTTCACCTTCTCCTTCTCCTTCTTCTACTTCTTCTGATTCACCCTCCAGACTTCACCTTCTCCTTCTCCTTCTTCTACTTCTTCTGATTCACCCTCCAGACTTCACCTTCTCCTTCTCCTTCTTCTACTTCTTCTGATTCACCCTCCTGACTTCACCTTCTCCTTCTCCTTCTTCTGCTTCTTCTGCTTCACCCTCCAGACTTCACCTTCTCCTTCTCCTTCTTCTGCTTCTTCTGCTTCACCCTCCAGACTTCACCTTCTCCATCTCCTTCTTCTGCTTCTTCTGCTTCACCCTCCTGACTTCACCTTCTCCTTCTCCTTCTTCTACTTCTTCTGATTCACCCTCCAGACTTCACCTTCTCCTTCTCCTTCTTCTGCTTCTTCTGCTTCACCCTCCAGACTTCACCTTCTCCTTCTCCTTCTTCTGCTTCTTCTGCTTCGCCCTCCAGACTTCACCTTCTCCTTCTCCTTCTTCTGCTTCTTCTGCTTCACCCTCCAGACTTCACCTTCTTCTTCTCCTTCTTCTGCTTCTTCTGCTTCACCCTCCTGAATTCACGTTCTCCTTCTCCTTCTTCTACTTCTTCTGATTCACCCTCCAGACTTCACCTTCTCCTTCTCCTTCTCCTGCTTCTTCTGCTTCACCCTCCAGACTTCACCTTCTCCTTCTCCTTCTTCTGCTTCTTCTGCTGCGCCCTCCAGACTTCATCTTCTCCTTCTCCTACTTCTGCTTCTTCTGCTTCACCTTCCTGACTTCACCATCTTCTTCTCCTTCTTCTGCTTCTTCTGCTTCACCCTCCTGACTTCACGTTCTCCTTCTCCTTCTTCTACTTCTTCTGATTCACCCTCCAGACTTCACCTTCTCCTTCTCCTTCTCCTGCTTCTTCTGCTTCACCCTCCAGACTTCACCTTCTCCTTCTCCTTCTTCTGCTTCTTCTGCTTCATCACCCTGACTTCACCTTCTCCTTCTCCTTCTTCTACTTCTTCTGCTTCACCCCCCTGACTTCACCTTCTCCTTCTCCTTCTTCTGCTTCTTCTGATTCACCCTCCTAACTTCACCTTCTCCTTCTCCTTCTTCTGCTTCTTCTGATTCACCCTCCTGACTTCACCTTCTCCTTCTCCTTCTTCTGCTTCTTCTGATTCACCCTCCAGACTTCACCTTCTCCTTCTCCTTCTTCTGCTTCTTCTGATTCACCCTCCAGACTTCACCTTCTCCTTCTCCTTCTCCTGCTTCTTCTGATTCACCCTCCTGACTTCACCTTCTCCTTCTCCTTCTTCTGCTTCTTCTGATTCACCCTCCAGACTTCACCTTCTCCTTCTCCTTCTTCTACTTCTTCTGATCCACCCTCCAGACTTCACCTTCTCCTTCTACATCTTCTGCTTCTTCTGATTCACCCTCCAGACTTCACCTTCTCCTTCTCCTTCTTTTGCTTCTTCTGATTCACCCTCCAGACTTCACCTTCTCCTTCTCCTTCTTCTACTTCTTCTGATTCACCCTCCAGACTTCACCTTCTCCTTCTCCTTCGTCTACTTCTTCTGATTCACCCTCCAGACTACACCTTCTCATTCTCCTTCTTCTACTTCTTCTGATTCCCCCTCCAGACTTCACCTTCTCCTTCTCCTTCTTCTGCTTCTTCTGATTCACCCTCCAGACTTCACCTTCTCCTTCTCCTTCTTCTACTTCTTCTGATTCACCCTCCAGACTTCAACTTCTCGTTCTCCTTCTTCTACTTCTTCTGATTCACCCTCCAGACTTCACCTTCTCCTTCTCCTTCTTCTACTTCTTCTGCTTCTCCCTCCAGACTTCACCTTCTCCTTCTCCTTCTTCTGCTTCTTCTGATTCACCCTCCAGACTTCACCTTCTCCTTCTCCTTCTTCTACTTCTTCTGATTCACCCTCCAGACTTCACCTTCTCCTTCTCCCTCTTCTACTTCTTCTGATTCACCCTCCAGACTTCACCTTCTCCTTCTCCTTCTTCTACTTCTTCTGATTCACCCTCCTGACTTCACCTTCCCCTTCTCCTTCTTCTGCTTCTTCTGCTTCACCCTCCAGACTTCACCTTCTCCTTCTCCTTCTTCTGCTTCTTCTGCTTCACCCTCCAGACTTCACCTTCTCCATCTCCTTCTTCTGCTTCTTCTGCTTCACCCTCCAGACTTCACCTTCTCCTTCTCCTTCTTCTGCTTCTTCTGCTTCGCCCTCCAGACTTCACCTTCTCCTTCTCCTTCTTCTGCTTCTTCTGCTTCACCCTCCAGACTTCACCTTCTCCTTCTCCTTCTTCTGCTTCTTCTGCTTCACCCTCCAGACTTCACCTTCTCCTTCTCCTTCTTCTGCTTCTTCTGCTTCACCCTCCAGACTTCACCTTCTCCTTCTTCTGCTTCTTCTGCTTCACCCTCCTGACTTCACATTTTCCTTCTCCTTCTTCTACTTCTTCTGATTCACCCTCCAGACTTCACCTTCTCCTTCTCCTTCTTCTGCTTCTTCTGCTTCACCCTCCAGACTTCACATTCACCTTCTCCTTCTTCTGCTTCTTCTGCTTCGCCCTCCAGACTTCACCTTCTCCTTCTCCTTCTTCTGCTTCTTCTGCTTCACCCTCCAGACTTCACCTTCTCCTTCTCCTTCTTCTGCTTCTTCTGCTTCAGCCTCCTGACTTCACCATCTCCTTCTCCTTCTTCTACTTCTTCTGATTCACCCTCCAGACTTCACCTTCTCCTTCTCCTTCTTCTGCTTCTTCTGCTTCACCCTCCAGACTTCACCTTCTCCTTCTCCTTCTTCTGCTTCTTCTGCTGCGCCCTCCAGACTTCACCTTCGCCTTCTCCTTCTTCTGCTTCTTCTGCTTCATCCTCCTGACTTCACCTTCTCCTTCTCCTTCTTCTACTTCTTCTGCTTCACCCCCCTGACTTCACCTTCTCCTTCTCCTTCTTCTGCTTCTTCTGATTCACCCTCCTAACTTCACCTTCTCCTTCTCCTTCTTCTGCTTCTTCTGATTCACCCTCCAGACATCACCTTCTCCTTCTCCTTCTTCTGCTTCTTCTGATTCACCCTCCAGACTTCACCTTCTCCTTCTCCTTCTTCTGCTTCTTCTGATTCACCCTCCTGACTTCACCTTCTCCTTCTCCTTCTTCTGCTTCTTCTGATTCACCCTCCAGACTTCACCTTCTCCTTCTCCTTCTTCTACTTCTTCTGATTCACCCTCCAGACTTCACCTTCTCCTTCTACTTCTTCTGCTTCTTCTGATTCACCCTCCAGACATCACCTTCTCCTTCTCCTTCTTTTGCTTCTTTTGATTCACCCTCCAGACTTCACCTTCTCCTTCTCCTTCTTCTACTTCTTCTGATTCACCCTCCAGACTTCACCTTCTCCTTCTCCTTCTTCTGCTTCTTCTGATTCACCCTCCAGACTTCACCTTCTCCTTCTCCTTCGTCTACTTCTTCTGATTCACCCTCCAGACTACACCTTCTCCTTCTCCTTCTTCTAATTCTTCTGATTCCCCCTCCAGACTTCACCTTCTCCTTCTCCTTCTTCTGCTTCTTCTGATTCACCCTCCAGACTTCACCTTCTCCTTCTCCTTCTTCTACTTCTTCTGATTCACCCTCCAGACTTCACCTTCTCGTTCTCCTTCTTCTACTTCTTCTGATTCACCCTCCAGACTTCACCTTCTCCTTCTCCTTCTTCTACTTCTTCTGCTTCTCCCTCCAGACTACACCTTCTCCTTCTCCTTCTTCTGCTTCTTCTGATTCACCCTCCAGACTTCACCTTCTCCTTCTCCTTCTTCTACTTCTTCTGATTCACCCTCCAGACTTCACCTTCTCCTTCTCCTTCTTCTACTTCTTCTGATTCACCCTCCAGACTTCACCTTCTCCTTCTCCTTCTTCTACTTCTTCTGATTCACCCTCCTGACTTCACCTTCTCCTTCTCCTTCTTCTGCTTCTTCTGCTTCACCCTCCAGACTTCACCTTCTCCTTCTCCTTCTTCTGCTTCTTCTGCTTCACCCTCCAGACTTCACCTTCTCCATCTCCTTCTTCTGCTTCTTCTGCTTCACCCTCCTGACTTCACCTTCTCCTTCTCCTTCTTCTACTTCTTCTGATTCACCCTCCAGACTTCACCTTCTCCTTCTCCTTCTTCTGCTTCTTCTGCTTCACCCTCCAGACTTCACCTTCTCCTTCTCCTTCTTCTGCTTCTTCTGCTTCGCCCTCCAGACTTCACCTTCTCCTTCTCCTTCTTCTGCTTCTTCTGCTTCACCCTCCAGACTTCACCTTCTTCTTCTCCTTCTTCTGCTTCTTCTGCTTCACCCTCCTGACTTCACGTTCTCCTTCTCCTTCTTCTACTTCTTCTGATTCACCCCCCAGACTTCACCTTCTCCTTCTCCTTCTCCTGCTTCTTCTGCTTCACCCTCCAGACTTCACCTTCTCCTTCTCCTTCTTCTGCTTCTTCTGCTGCGCCCTCCAGACTTCATCTTCTCCTTCTCCTACTTCTGCTTCTTCTGCTTCACCTTCCTGACTTCACCATCTTCTTCTCCTTCTTCTGCTTCTTCTGCTTCACCCTCCTGACTTCACGTTCTCCTTCTCCTTCTTCTACTTCTTCTGATTCACCCTCCAGACTTCACCTTCTCCTTCTCCTTCTCCTGCTTCTTCTGCTTCACCCTCCAGACTTCACCTTCTCCTTCTCCTTCTTCTGCTTCTTCTGCTTCATCACCCTGACTTCACCTTCTCCTTCTCCTTCTTCTACTTCTTCTGCTTCACCCCCCTGACTTCACCTTCTCCTTCTCCTTCTTCTGCTTCTTCTGATTCACCCTCCTAACTTCACCTTCTCCTTCTCCTTCTTCTGCTTCTTCTGATTCACCCTCCTGACTTCACCTTCTCCTTCTCCTTCTTCTGCTTCTTCTGATTCTCCCTCCAGACTTCACCTTCTCCTTCTTCTGCTTCTTCTGATTCACCCTCCAGACTTCACCTTCTCCTTCTCCTTCTCCTGCTTCTTCTGATTCACCCTCCTGACTTCACCTTCTCCTTCTCCTTCTTCTGCTTCTTCTGATTCACCCTCCAGACTTCACCTTCTCCTTCTCCTTCTTCTACTTCTTCTGATCCACCCTCCAGACTTCACCTTCTCCTTCTACTTCTTCTGCTTCTTCTGATTCACCCTCCAGACTTCACCTTCTCCTTCTCCTTCTTTTGCTTCTTCTGATTCACCCTCCAGACTTCACCTTCTCCTTCTCCTTCTTCTACTTCTTCTGATTCACCCTCCAGACTTCACCTTCTCCTTCTCCTTCGTCTACTTCTTCTGATTCACCCTCCAGACTACACCTTCTCATTCTCCTTCTTCTACTTCTTCTGATTCCCCCTCCAGACTTCACCTTCTCCTTGTCCTTCTTCTGCTTCTTCTGATTCACCCTCCAGACTTCACCTTCTCCTTCTCCTTCTTCTACTTCTTCTGATTCACCCTCCAGACTTCAACTTCTCGTTCTCCTTCTTCTACTTCTTCTGATTCACCCTCCAGACTTCACCTTCTCCTTCTCCTTCTTCTACTTCTTCTGCTTCTCCCTCCAGACTTCACCTTCTCCTTCTCCTTCTTCTGCTTCTTCTGATTCACCCTCCAGACTTCACCTTCTCCTTCTCCTTCTTCTACTTCTTCTGATTCACCCTCCAGACTTCACCTTCTCCTTCTCCTTCTTCTACTTCTTCTGATTCACCCTCCAGACTTCACCTTCTCCTTCTCCTTCTTCTACTTCTTCTGATTCACCCTCCAGACTTCACCTTCTCCATCTCCTTCTTCTGCTTCTTCTGCTTCACCCTCCAGACTTCACCTTCTCCTTCTCCTTCTTCTGCTTCTTCTGCTTCGCCCTCCAGACTTCACCTTCTCCTTCTCCTTCTTCTGCTTCTTCTGCTTCACCCTCCAGACTTCACCTTCTTCTTCTCCTTCTTCTGCTTCTTCTGCTTCACCCTCCTGACTTCACCTTCTCCTTCTCCTTCTTCTACTTCTTCTGATTCACCCTCCAGACTTCACCTTCTCCTTCTCCTTCTTCTGCTTCTTCTGCTTCACCCTCCAGACTTCACCTTCTCCTTCTCCTTCTTCTGCTTCTTCTGCTGCGCCCTCCAGACTTCATCTTCTCCTTCTCCTTCTTCTGCTTCTTCTGCTTCACCTTCCTGACTTCACCATCTCCTTCTGCTTCTTCTGCTTCTTCTGATTCACCCTCCTAACTTCACCTTCTCCTTCTCCTTCTTCTGCTTCTTCTGATTCACCCTCCTGACTTCACCTTCTCCTTCTCCTTCTTCTGCTTCTTCTGATTCACCCTCCAGACTTCACCTTCTCCTTCTCCTTCTTCTGCTTCTTCTGATTCACCCTCCAGACTTCACCTTCTCCTTCTCCTTCTTCTGCTTCTTCTGATTCACCCTCCAGACCTCACCTTCTCCTTCTTCTACTTCTTCTGATTCACCCTCCAGACTTCATCTTCGCCTTCTCCTTTTTCTGCTTCTTCTGATTCACCCTCCGACTTCACCTTCTCCTTCTCCTTCTTCTGCTTCTTCTGATTCCCCCTCCAGACTTCACCTTCTCCTTCTCCTTCTTCTACTTCTTCTGATTCACACTCCAGACTTCACCTTCTCCTTCTCCTTCTTCTGCTTCTTCTGATTCACCGTCCTGACTTCACCTTCTCCTTCTCCTTCTTCTACTTCTTCTGATTCACCCTCCTGACTTCACCTTCTCCTTCTCCTTCTTCTACTTCTTCTGCTTCTCCCTCCAGACTACACCTTCTCCTTCTCCTTCTTCTGCTTCTTCTGATTCACCCTCCAGACTTCACCTTCTCCTTCTCCTTCTTCTACTTCTTCTGATTCACCCTCCTGACTTCACCTTCTCCTTCTCCTTCTTCTACTTCTTCTGATTCACCCTCCAGACTTCACCTTCTCCTTCTCCTTCTTCTGCTTCTTCTGCTTCACCCTCCAGACTTCACCTTCTCCTTCTCCTTCTTCTGCTTCTTCTGCTTCGCCCTCCAGACTTCACCTTCTCCTTCTCCTTCTTCTGCTTCTTCTGCTGCGCCCTCCAGACTTCATCTTCTCCTTCTCCTACTTCTGCTTCTTCTGCTTCACCTTCCTGACTTCACCATCTTCTTCTCCTTCTTCTGCTTCTTCTGCTTCACCCTCCTGACTTCACCTTCTCCATCTCCTTCTTCTGCTTCTTCTGATTCACCCTCCAGACTTCACCTTCTCCTTCTCCTTCTCCTGCTTCTTCTGCTTCACCCTCCAGACTTCACCTTCTCCTTCTCCTTCTTCTGCTTCTTCTGCTTCATCACCCTGACTTCACCTTCTCCTTCTCCTTCTTCTACTTCTTCTGCTTCACCCCCCTGACTTCACCTTCTCCTTCTCCTTCTTCTGCTTCTTCTGATTCACCCTCCTAACTTCACCTTCTCCTTCTCCTTCTTCTGCTTCTTCTGATTCACCCTCCTGACTTCACCTTCTCCTTCTCCTTCTTCTGCTTCTTCTGATTCACCCTCCAGACTTCACCTTCTCCTTCTCCTTCTTCTGCTTCTTCTGATTCACCCTCCAGACTTCACCTTCTCCTTCTCCTTCTCCTGCTTCTTCTGATTCACCCTCCTGACTTCACCTTCTCCTTCTCCTTCTTCTGCTTCTTCTGATTCACCCTCCAGACTTCACCTTCTCCTTCTCCTTCTTCTACTTCTTCTGATCCACCCTCCAGACTTCACCTTCTCCTTCTACTTCTTCTGCTTCTTCTGATTCACCCTCCAGACTTCACCTTCTCCTTCTCCTTCTTTTGCTTCTTCTGATTCACCCTCCAGACTTCACCTTCTCCTTCTCCTTCTTCTACTTCTTCTGATTCACCCTCCAGACTTCACCTTCTCCTTCTCCTTCGTCTACTTCTTCTGATTCACCCTCCAGACTACACCTTCTCATTCTCCTTCTTCTACTTCTTCTGATTCCCCCTCCAGACTTCACCTTCTCCTTCTCCTTCTTCTGCTTCTTCTGATTCACCCTCCAGACTTCACCTTCTCCTTCTCCTTCTTCTACTTCTTCTGATTCACCCTCCAGACTTCAACTTCTCGTTCTCCTTCTTCTACTTCTTCTGATTCACCCTCCAGACTTCACCTTCTCCTTCTCCTTCTTCTACTTCTTCTGCTTCTCCCTCCAGACTTCACCTTCTCCTTCTCCTTCTTCTGCTTCTTCTGATTCACCCTCCAGACTTCACCTTCTCCTTCTCCTTCTTCTACTTCTTCTGATTCACCCTCCAGACTTCACCTTCTCCTTCTCCTTCTTCTACTTCTTCTGATTCACCCTCCAGACTTCACCTTCTCCTTCTCCTTCTTCTACTTCTTCTGATTCACCCTCCTGACTTCACCTTCTCCTTCTCCTTCTTCTGCTTCTTCTGCTTCACCCTCCAGACTTCACCTTCTCCTTCTCCTTCTTCTGCTTCTTCTGCTTCACCCTCCAGACTTCACCTTCTCCATCTCCTTCTTCTGCTTCTTCTGCTTCACCCTCCAGACTTCACCTTCTCCTTCTCCTTCTTCTGCTTCTTCTGCTTCGCCCTCCAGACTTCACCTTCTCCTTCTCCTTCTTCTGCTTCTTCTGCTTCACCCTCCAGACTTCACCTTCTTCTTCTCCTTCTTCTGCTTCTTCTGCTTCACCCTCCTGACTTCACCTTCTCCTTCTCCTTCTTCTACTTCTTCTGATTCACCCTCCAGACTTCACCTTCTCCTTCTCCTTCTTCTGCTTCTTCTGCTTCACCCTCCAGACTTCACCTTCTCCTTCTCCTTCTTCTGCTTCTTCTGCTGCGCCCTCCAGACTTCATCTTCTCCTTCTCCTTCTTCTGCTTCTTCTGCTTCAACTTCCTGACTTCACCATCTCCTTCTGCTTCTTCTGCTTCTTCTGATTCACCCTCCTAACTTCACCTTCTCCTTCTCCTTCTTCTGCTTCTTCTGATTCACCCTCCTGACTTCACCTTCTCCTTCTCCTTCTTCTGCTTCTTCTGATTCACCCTCCAGACTTCACCTTCTCCTTCTCCTTCTTCTGCTTCTTCTGATTCACCCTCCAGACTTCACCTTCTCCTTCTCCTTCTTCTGCTTCTTCTGATTCACCCTCCAGACCTCACCTTCTCCTTCTTCTACTTCTTCTGATTCACCCTCCAGACTTCATCTTCGCCTTCTCCTTTTTCTGCTTCTTCTGATTCACCCTCCGACTTCACCTTCTCCTTCTCCTTCTTCTGCTTCTTCTGATTCCCCCTCCAGACTTCACCTTCTCCTTCTCCTTCTTCTACTTCTTCTGATTCACCCTCCAGACTTCACCTTCTCCTTCTCCTTCTTCTGCTTCTTCTGATTCACCGTCCTGACTTCACCTTCTCCTTCTCCTTCTTCTACTTCTTCTGATTCACCCTCCAGACTTCACCTTCTCCTTCTCCTTCTTCTGCTTCTTCTGATACACCCTCCAGACTTCACCTTCTCCTTCTCCTTCTTCTGCTTCTTCTGATACACCCTCCAGACTTCACCTTCTCCTTCTCCTTCTTCTGCTTCTTCTGATTCACCCTCCAGACGTCACCTTCTCCTTCTCCTTTTTCTACTTCTTCTGATTCACCCTCCAGACTTCATCTTCTCCTTCTCCTTCTCCTTCTTCTGCTTCTTCTGATTCCCCCTCCAGACTTCACCTTCTCCTTCTCCTTCTTCTACTTCTTCTGATTCACCCTCCAGACTTCACCTTCTCCTTCTTCTACTTCTTCTGATTCACCCTCCAGACTTCACCTTCTCCTTCTCCTTCTTCTGCTTCTTCTGATTCACCCTCCAGACTTCACCTTCTCCTTCTCCTTCTTCTGCTTCTTCTGATTCACCCTCCAGACTTCACCTTCTCCTTCTCCTTCTTCTGCTTCTTCTGATTCACCCTTCAGACTTCACCTTCTCCTTCTCCTTCTTCTGCTTCTTCTGATTCACCCTCCAGACCTCACCTTCTCCTTCTCCTTCTTATACTTCTTCTGATTCACCCTCCAGACTTCATCTTCTCCTTCTCCTTCTTCTGCTTCTTCTGATTCACCCTCCAGACTTCACCTTCTCCTTCTCCTTCTTCTGCTTCTTCTGATTCACCCTCCAGACTTCGCCTTCTCCTTCTCCTTCTTCTGCTTCTTCTGATTCACCCTCCAGAGTTCACCTTCTCCTTCTCCTTCATCTACTTCTCCTGATTCACCCTCCAGTCTTCACCTTCTCCTTATCCATCTTCTGCTTCTTCTGATTCACCCTCCAGACTTCACCTTCTCCTTCTCCTTCTTCTGCATTTTCTGATTCACCATCCTGACTTCACCTTCTCCTTCTCCTTCTTCTGCTTCTTCTGATTCACCCTCCAGACTTCACCTTCTCCTTCTCCTTCTTCTACTTCTTCAGATTCACCCTCCAGACTTCACCTTCTCCTTCTCCTTCTTCTACTTCTTCTGATTCACCCTCCAGATTTCACCTTCTCCTTCTCCTTCTTCTGCTTCTTCTGATTCACCCTCCAGGCTTCACCTTCTCCTTCTCCTTCTTCTGCTTCTTCTGATTCACCCTCCAGACTTCACCTTCTCCTTCTCCCTCTTCTGCTTCTTCTGATTCACCCTTCAGACTTCACCTTCTCCTTCTCCTTCTTCTGCTTCTTCTGATTCACCCTCCAGACCTCACCTTCTCCTTCTCCTTCTTATAATTCTTCTGATTCACCCTCCAGACTTCATCTTCTCCTTCTCCTTCTTCTGCTTCTTCTGATTCACCCTCCAGACTTCACCTTCTCCTTCTCCTTCTTCTGCTTCTTCTGATTCACCCTCCAGACTTCACCTTCTCCTTCTCCTTCTTCTGCTTCTTCTGATTCACCCTCCAGACTTCACCTTCTCCTTCTCCTTCTTCTGCTTCTTCTGATTCACCCTCCAGACTTCACCTTCTCCTTCTCCTTCGTCTACTTCTTCTGCTTCACCCTCCAGACTACACCTTCTCCTTCTCCTTCTTCTACTTCTTCTGCTTCACCCTCCAGACTTCACCTTCTCCTTCTCCTTCTTCTGCTTCTTCTGCTGCGCCCTCCAGACTTCATCTTCTCCTTCTCCTTCTTCTGCTTCTTCTGCTTCACCTTCCTGACTTCACCATCTCCTTCTGCTTCTTCTGCTTCTTCTGATTCACCCTCCTAACTTCACCTTCTCCTTCTCCTTCTTCTGCTTCTTCTGATTCACCCTCCTGACTTCACCTTCTCCTTCTCCTTCTTCTGCTTCTTCTGATTCACCCTCCAGACTTCACCTTCTCCTTCTCCTTCTTCTGCTTCTTCTGATTCACCCTCCAGACTTCACCTTCTCCTTCTCCTTCTTCTGCTTCTTCTGATTCACCCTCCAGACCTCACCTTCTCCTTCTTCTACTTCTTCTGATTCACCCTCCAGACTTCATCTTCGCCTTCTCCTTTTTCTGCTTCTTCTGATTCACCCTCCGACTTCACCTTCTCCTTCTCCTTCTTCTGCTTCTTCTGATTCCCCCTCCAGACTTCACCTTCTCCTTCTCCTTCTTCTACCTCTTCTGATTCACCCTCCACACTTCACCTTCTCCTTCTCCTTCTTCTACTTCTTCTGATTCACCCTCCAGTCTTCACCTTCTCCTTCTCCTTCTTCTGCTTCTTCTGCTTCACCCTCCAGACTTCACCTTCTCCTTCTCTTTCTTCTGCTTCTTCTGATTCACCCTCCAGACTTCAACTTCTCCTTCTCCTTCTTCTGATTCTTCTGATTCACCCTCCAGACTTCACCTTCTCCTTCTCCTTCTTCTGCTTCTTCTGATTCACCGTCCTGACTTCACCTTCTCCTTCTCCTTCTTCTACTTCTTCTGATTCACCCTCCTGACTTCACCTTCTCCTTCTCCTTCTTCTACTTCTTCTGCTTCACCCTCCAGACTTAACCTTCGCCTTCTCCTTCTTATTCTGCTTCTTCTGATTCACCCTCCAGACTTCACCTTCTCCTTCTCCTTCTTCTGCTTCTTCTGATTCACCCTCCAGACTTCACCTTCTCCTTCTCCTTCTGCTGCTTCTTCTGATTCACCCTCCAGACGTCACCTTCTCCTTCTCCTTTTTCTACTTCTTCTGATTCACCCTCCAGACTTCATCTTCTCCTTCTCCTTCTCCTTCTTCTGCTTCTTCTGATTCCCCCTCCAGACTTCACCTTCTCCTTCTCCTTCTTCTACTTCTTCTGATTCACCCTCCAGACTTCACCTTCTCCTTCTTCTACTTCTTCTGATTCACCCTCCAGACTTCACCTTCTCCTTCTCCTTCTTCTGCTTCTTCTGATTCACCCTCCAGACTTCACCTTCTCCTTCTCCTTCTTCTGCTTCTTCTGATTCACCCTCCAGACTTCACCTTCTCCTTCTCCTTCTTCTGCTTCTTCTGATTCACCCTTCAGACTTCACCTTCTCCTTCTCCTTCTTCTGCTTCTTCTGATTCACCCTCCAGACCTCACCTTCTCCTTCTCCTTCTTATACTTCTTCTGATTCACCCTCCAGACTTCATCTTCTCCTTCTCCTTCTTCTGCTTCTTCTGATTCACCCTCCAGACTTCACCTTCTCCTTCTTCTTCCTCTGCTTCTTCTGATTCACCCTCCAGACTTCGCCTTCTCCTTCTCCTTCTTCTACTTCTTCTGATTCACCCTCCAGAGTTCACCTTCTCCTTCTCCTTCATCTACTTCTCCTGATTCACCCTCCAGTCTTCACCTTCTCCTTATCCATCTTCTGCTTCTTCTGATTCACCCTCCAGACTTCACCTTCTCCTTCTCCTTCTTCTGCATTTTCTGATTCACCATCCTGACTTCACCTTCTCCTTCTCCTTCTTCTGCTTCTTCTGATTCACCCTCCAGACTTCACCTTCTCCTTCTCCTTCTTCTACTTCTTCAGATTCACCCTCCAGACTTCACCTTCTCCTTCTCCTTCTTCTACTTCTTCTGATTCACCCTCCAGATTTCACCTTCTCCTTCTCCTTCTTCTGCTTCTTCTGATTCACCCTCCAGGCTTCACCTTCTCCTTCTCCTTCTTCTGCTTCTTCTGATTCACCCTCCAGACTTCACCTTCTCCTTCTCCCTCTTCTGCTTCTTCTGATTCACCCTTCAGACTTCACCTTCTCCTTCTCCTTCTTCTGCTTCTTCTGATTCACCCTCCAGACCTCACCTTCTCCTTCTCCTTCTTATAATTCTTCTGATTCACCCTCCAGACTTCATCTTCTCCTTCTCCTTCTTCTGCTTCTTCTGATTCACCCTCCAGACTTCACCTTCTCCTTCTCCTTCTTCTGCTTCTTCTGATTCACCCTCCAGACTTCACCTTCTCCTTCTCCTTCTTCTGCTTCTTCTGATTCACCCTCCAGACTTCACCTTCTCCTTCTCCTTCTTCTGCTTCTTCTGATTCACCCTCCAGACTTCACCTTCTCCTTCTCCTTCGTCTACTTCTTCTGCTTCACCCTCCAGACTACACCTTCTCCTTCTCCTTCTTCTACTTCTTCTGATTCACCCTCCAGACTTCACCTTCTCCTTCTCCTTCTTCTGCTTCTTCTGATTCACCCTCCAGACTTCACCATCTCCTTCTCCTTCTTCTAATTCTTCTGATACACCCTCCAGACTTCACCTTCTCCTTCTCCTTCTTCTACTTCTTCTGATTCACCCTCCAGACTTCACCTTCTCCTTCTCCTTCTTCTACTTCTTCTGCTTCTCCCTCCAGACTTCACCTTCTCCTTCTCCTTCTTCTGCTTCTTCTGATTCACCTTCCAGACTTCACCTTCTCCTTCTCCTTCTTCTACTTCTTCTGATTCACCCTCCAGACTTCACCTTCTCCTTCTCCTTCTTCTACTTCTTCTGATTCACCCTCCAGACTTCACCTTTTCCTTCTCCTTCTTCTACTTCTTCTGATTCACCCTCCTGACTTCACCTTCTCCTTCTCCTTCTTCTGCTTCTTCTGCTTCACCCTCCAGACTTCACCTTCTCCTTCTCTTTCTTCTGCTTTTTCTGATTCACCCTCCAGACTTCAACTTCTCCTTCTCCTTCTTCTGATTCTTCTTATTCACCCTCCAGACTTCACCATCTCCTTCTCCTTCTTCTGCTGCTTCTGATTCACCGTCCTGACTTCACCTTCTCCTTCTCCTTCTTCTACTTCTTCTGATTCACCCTCCAGACTTCACCTTCTCCTTCTCCTTCTTCTGCTTCTTCTGATTCACCCTCCAGACTTCACCTTCTCCTTCTCCTTCTTCTGCTTCTTCTGATTCACCCTCCAGACGTCACCTTCTCCTTCTCCTTCTTCTACTTCTTCTGATTCACCCTCCAGACTTCATCTTCTCCTTCTCCTTCTCCTTCTTCAGCTTCTTCTGATTCACCCTCCAGACTTCACCTTCTCCTTCTCCTTCTTCTGCTTCTTCTGATTCCCCCTCCAGACTTCACCTTCTCCTTCTCCTTCTTCTACTTCTTCTGATTCACCCTCCAGACTTCACCTTCTCCTTCTCCTTCTTCTACTTCTTCTGATTCACCCTCCAGACTTCACCTTCTCCTTCTCCTTCTTCTGCTTCTTCTGATTCACCCTCCAGACTTCACCTTCTCCTTCTCCTTCTTCTGCTTCTTCTGATTCACCCTCCAGACTTCACCTTCTCCTTCTCCTTCTTCTGCTTCTTCTGATTCACCCTTCAGACTTCACCTTCTCCTTCTCCTTCTTCTGCTTCTTCTGATTCACCCTCCAGACCTCACCTTCTCCTTCTCCTTCTTATACTTCTTCTGATTCACCCTCCAGACTTCATCTTCTCCTTCTCCTTCTTCTGCTTCTTCTGATTCACCCTCCAGACTTCACCTTCTCCTTCTCCTTCTTCTGCTTCTTCTGATTCACCCTCCAGACTTCGCCTTCTCCTTCTCCTTCTTCTACTTCTTCTGATTCACCCTCCAGAGTTCACCTTCTCCTTCTCCTTCATCTACTTCTCCTGATTCACCCTCCAGTCTTCACCTTCTCCTTATCCATCTTCTGCTTCTTCTGATTCACCCTCCAGACTTCACCTTCTCCTTCTCCTTCTTCTGCATTTTCTGATTCACCATCCTGACTTCACCTTCTCCTTCTCCTTCTTCTGCTTCTTCTGATTCACCCTCCAGACTTCACCTTCTCCTTCCCCTTCTTCTACTTCTTCAGATTCACCCTCCAGACTTCACCTTCTCCTTCTCCTTCTTCTACTTCTTCTGATTCACCCTCCAGATTTCACCTCCTCCTTCTCCTTCTTCTGCTTCTTCTGATTCACCCTCCAGGCTTCACCTTCTCCTTCTCCTTCTTCTGCTTCTTCTGATTCACCCTCCAGACTTCACCTTCTCCTTCTCCCTCTTCTGCTTCTTCTGATTCACCCTTCGGACTTCACCTTCTCCTTCTCCTTCTTCTGCTTCTTCTGATTCACCCTCCAGACCTCACCTTCTCCTTCTCCTTCTTATACTTCTTCTGATTCACCCTCCAGACTTCATCTTCTCCTTCTCCTTCTTCTGCTTCTTCTGATTCACCCTCCAGACTTCACCTTCTCCTTCTCCTTCTTCTGCTTCTTCTGATTCACACTCCAGACTTCGCCTTCTCCTTCTCCTTCTTCTACTTCTTCTGATTCACCCTCCAGAGTTCACCTTCTCCTTCATCTACTTCTCCTGATTCACCCTCCAGTCTTCACCTTCTCCTTATCCTTCTTCTGCTTCTTCTGATTCACCCTGCAGACTTCACCTTCTCCTTCTCCTTCTTCTGCATTTTCTGATTCACCCTCCTGACTTCACCTTCTCCTTCTCCTTCTTCTACTTCTTCTGATTCACCCTCCAGACTTCACCTTCTCCTTCTCCTTCTTCTACTTCTTCTGATTCACCCTCCAGTCTTCACCTTCTCCTTCTCCTTCTTCTGCTTCTTCTGATTCACCCTCCAGACTTCACCTTCTCCTTCTCCTTCTTCTGCTTCTTCTGATTCACCCTCCAGACTTCACCTTCTCCTTCTCCTTCTTCTGCTTCTTCTGATACACCCTCCAGACTTCAACTTCTCCTTCTCCTTCTTCTACTTCTTCTGATTCACCCTCCAGACTTCACCTTCTCCTTCTCCTTCTTCTGCTTCTTCTGATTCACCCTCCAGACTTCACCTTCTCCTTCTCCTTCGTCTACTTCTTCTGCTTCACCCTCCAGACTACACCTTCTCCTTCTCCTTCTTCTACTTCTTCTGATTCACCCTCCAGACTTCACCTTCTCCTTCTCCTTCTTCTGCTTCTTCTGATTCACCCTCCAGACTTCACCATCTCCTTCTCCTTCTTCTAATTCTTCTGATTCACCCTCCAGACTTCACCTTCTCCTTCTCCTTCTTCTACTTCTTCTGATTCACCCTCCAGACTTCACCTTCTCCTTCTTCTACTTCTTCTGCTTCTCCCTCCAGACTTCACCTTCTCCTTCTCCTTCTTCTGCTTCTTCTGATTCACCTTCCAGACTTCACCTTCTCCTTCTCCTTCTTCTACTTCTTCTGATTCACCCTCCAGACTTCACCTTCTCCTTCTCCTTCTTCTACTTCTTCTGATTCACCCTCCAGACTTCACCTTTTCCTTCTCCTTCTTCTACTTCTTCTGATTCACCCTCCTGACTTCACCTTCTCCTTCTCCTTCTTCTGCTTCTTCTGCTTCACCCTCCAGACTTCACCTTCTCCTTCTCCTTCTTCTGCTTCTTCTGCTTCACCCTCCAGACTTCACCTTCTCCTTCTCCTTCTTCTGCTTCTTCTGCTTCACCCTCCTGACTTCACCTTTTCCTTCTCCTTCTTCTACTTCTTCTGATTCACCCTCCTGACTTCACCTTCTCCTTCTCCTTCTTCTGCTTCTTCTGCTTCACCCTCCAGACTTCACCTTCTCCTTCTCTTTCTTCTGCTTTTTCTGATTCACCCTCCAGACTTCAACTTCTCCTTCTCCTTCTTCTGATTCTTCTTATTCACCCTCCAGACTTCACCATCTCCTTCTCCTTCTTCTGCTGCTTCTGATTCACCGTCCTGACTTCACCTTCTCCTTCTCCTTCTTCTACTTCTTCTGATTCACCCTCCTGACTTCACCTTCTCCTTCTCCTTCTTGTACTTCTTCTGCTTCACCCTCCAGACTTCACCTTCTCCTTCTCCTTCTTATTCTGCTTCTTCTGATTCACCCTCCAGACTTCACCTTCTCCTTCTCCTTCTTCTGCTTCTTCTGATTCACCCTCCAGACTTCACCTTCTCCTTCTCCTTCTTCTGCTTCTTCTGATTCACCCTCCAGACGTCACCTTCTCCTTCTCCTTCTTCTACTTCTTCTGATTCACCCTCCAGACTTCATCTTCTCCTTCTCCTTCTCCTTCTTCAGCTTCTTCTGATTCACCCTCCAGACTTCACCTTCTCCTTCTCCTTCTTCTGCTTCTTCTGATTCCCCCTCCAGACTTCACCTTCTCCTTCTCCTTCTTCTACTTCTTCTGATTCACCCTCCAGACTTCACCTTCTCCTTCTCCTTCTTCTACTTCTTCTGATTCACCCTCCAGACTTCACCTTCTCCTTCTCCTTCTTCTGCTTCTTCTGATTCACCCTCCAGACTTCACCTTCTCCTTCTCCTTCTTCTGCTTCTTCTGATTCACCCTCCAGACTTCACCTTCTCCTTCTCCTTCTTCTGCTTCTTCTGATTCACCCTTCAGACTTCACCTTCTCCTTCTCCTTCTTCTGCTTCTTCTGATTCACCCTCCAGACCTCACCTTCTCCTTCTCCTTCTTATACTTCTTCTGATTCACCCTCCAGACTTCATCTTCTCCTTCTCCTTCTTCTGCTTCTTCTGATTCACCCTCCAGACTTCACCTTCTCCTTCTCCTTCTTCTGCTTCTTCTGATTCACCCTCCAGACTTCGCCTTCTCCTTCTCCTTCTTCTACTTCTTCTGATTCACCCTCCAGAGTTCACCTTCTCCTTCTCCTTCATCTACTTCTCCTGATTCACCCTCCAGTCTTCACCTTCTCCTTATCCATCTTCTGCTTCTTCTGATTCACCCTCCAGACTTCACCTTCTCCTTCTCCTTCTTCTGCATTTTCTGATTCACCATCCTGACTTCACCTTCTCCTTCTCCTTCTTCTGCTTCTTCTGATTCACCCTCCAGACTTCACCTTCTCCTTCCCCTTCTTCTACTTCTTCAGATTCACCCTCCAGACTTCACCTTCTCCTTCTCCTTCTTCTACTTCTTCTGATTCACCCTCCAGATTTCACCTCCTCCTTCTCCTTCTTCTGCTTCTTCTGATTCACCCTCCAGGCTTCACCTTCTCCTTCTCCTTCTTCTGCTTCTTCTGATTCACCCTCCAGACTTCACCTTCTCCTTCTCCCTCTTCTGCTTCTTCTGATTCACCCTTCGGACTTCACCTTCTCCTTCTCCTTCTTCTGCTTCTTCTGATTCACCCTCCAGACCTCACCTTCTCCTTCTCCTTCTTATACTTCTTCTGATTCACCCTCCAGACTTCATCTTCTCCTTCTCCTTCTTCTGCTTCTTCTGATTCACCCTCCAGACTTCACCTTCTCCTTCTCCTTCTTCTGCTTCTTCTGATTCACACTCCAGACTTCGCCTTCTCCTTCTCCTTCTTCTACTTCTTCTGATTCACCCTCCAGAGTTCACCTTCTCCTTCATCTACTTCTCCTGATTCACCCTCCAGTCTTCACCTTCTCCTTATCCTTCTTCTGCTTCTTCTGATTCACCCTGCAGACTTCACCTTCTCCTTCTCCTTCTTCTGCATTTTCTGATTCACCCTCCTGACTTCACCTTCTCCTTCTCCTTCTTCTACTTCTTTTGATTCACCCTCCAGACTTCACCTTCTCCTTCTCCTTCTTCTGCTTCTTCTGATTCACCTTCCAGACTTCACCTTCTCCTTCTCCTTCTTCTACTTCTTTTGATTCACCCTCCAGACTTCACCTTCTCCTTCTCCTTCTTCTACTTCTTCTGATTCACCCTCCAGACTTCACCTTTTCCTTCTCCTTCTTCTACTTCTTCTGATTCACCCTCCTGACTTCACCTTCTCCTTCTCCTTCTTCTGCTTCTTCTGCTTCACCCTCCAGACTTCACCTTCTCCTTCTCCTTCTTCTGCTTCTTCTGCTTCACCCTCCAGACTTCACCTTCTCCTTCTCCTTCTTCTGCTTCTTCTGCTTCACCCTCCTGACTTCACCTTTTCCTTCTCCTTCTTCTACTTCTTCTGATTCACCCTCCTGACTTCACCTTCTCCTTCTCCTTCTTCTGCTTCTTCTGCTTCACCCTCCAGACTTCACCTTCTCCTTCTCTTTCTTCTGCTTTTTCTGATTCACCCTCCAGACTTCAACTTCTCCTTCTCCTTCTTCTGATTCTTCTTATTCACCCTCCAGACTTCACCATCTCCTTCTCCTTCTTCTGCTGCTTCTGATTCACCGTCCTGACTTCACCTTCTCCTTCTCCTTCTTCTACTTCTTCTGATTCACCCTCCTGACTTCACCTTCTCCTTCTCCTTCTTCTACTTCTTCTGCTTCACCCTCCAGACTTCACCTTCTCCTTCTCCTTCTTATTCTGCTTCTTCTGATTCACCCTCCAGACTTCACCTTCTCCTTCTCCTTCTTCTGCTTCTTCTGATTCACCCTCCAGACTTCACCTTCTCCTTCTCCTTCTTCTGCTTCTTCTGATTCACCCTCCAGACGTCACCTTCTCCTTCTCCTTCTTCTACTTCTTCTGATTCACCCTCCAGACTTCATCTTCTCCTTCTCCTTCTCCTTCTTCAGCTTCTTCTGATTCACCCTCCAGACTTCACCTTCTCCTTCTCCTTCTTCTGCTTCTTCTGATTCCCCCTCCAGACTTCACCTTCTCCTTCTCCTTCTTCTACTTCTTCTGATTCACCCTCCAGACTTCACCTTCTCCTTCTCCTTCTTCTACTTCTTCTGATTCACCCTCCAGACTTCACCTTCTCCTTCTCCTTCTTCTGCTTCTTCTGATTCACCCTCCAGACTTCACCTTCTCCTTCTCCTTCTTCTGCTTCTTCTGATTCACCCTCCAGACTTCACCTTCTCCTTCTCCTTCTTCTGCTTCTTCTGATTCACCCTTCAGACTTCACCTTCTCCTTCTCCTTCTTCTGCTTCTTCTGATTCACCCTCCAGACCTCACCTTCTCCTTCTCCTTCTTATACTTCTTCTGATTCACCCTCCAGACTTCATCTTCTCCTTCTCCTTCTTCTGCTTCTTCTGATTCACCCTCCAGACTTCACCTTCTCCTTCTCCTTCTTCTGCTTCTTCTGATTCACCCTCCAGACTTCGCCTTCTCCTTCTCCTTCATCTACTTCTCCTGATTCACCCTCCAGTCTTCACCTTCTCCTTATCCATCTTCTGCTTCTTCTGATTCACCCTCCAGACTTCACCTTCTCCTTCTCCTTCTTCTGCATTTTCTGATTCACCATCCTGACTTCACCTTCTCCTTCTCCTTCTTCTGCTTCTTCTGATTCACCCTCCAGACTTCACCTTCTCCTTCCCCTTCTTCTACTTCTTCAGATTCACCCTCCAGACTTCACCTTCTCCTTCTCCTTCTTCTACTTCTTCTGATTCACCCTCCAGATTTCACCTCCTCCTTCTCCTTCTTCTGCTTCTTCTGATTCACCCTCCAGGCTTCACCATCTCCTTCTCCTTCTTCTGCTTCTTCTGATTCACCCTCCAGACTTCACCTTCTCCTTCTCCCTCTTCTGCTTCTTCTGATTCACCCTTCGGACTTCACCTTCTCCTTCTCCTTCTTCTGCTTCTTCTGATTCACCCTCCAGACCTCACCTTCTCCTTCTCCTTCTTATACTTCTTCTGATTCACCCTCCAGACTTCATCTTCTCCTTCTCCTTCTTCTGCTTCTTCTGATTCACCCTCCAGACTTCACCTTCTCCTTCTCCTTCTTCTGCTTCTTCTGATTCACACTCCAGACTTCGCCTTCTCCTTCTCCTTCTTCTACTTCTTCTGATTCACCCTCCAGAGTTCACCTTCTCCTTCATCTACTTCTCCTGATTCACCCTCCAGTCTTCACCTTCTCCTTATCCTTCTTCTGCTTCTTCTGATTCACCCTGCTGACTTCACCTTCTCCTTCTCCTTCTTCTGCATTTTCTGATTCACCCTCCTGACTTCACCTTCTCCTTCTCCTTCTTCTACTTCTTCTGATTCACCCTCCAGACTTCACCTTCTCCTTCTCCTTCTTCTACTTCTTCTGATTCACCCTCCAGTCTTCACCTTCTCCTTCTCCTTCTTCTGCTTCTTCTGATTCACCCTCCAGACTTCACCTTCTCCTTCTCCTTCTTCTGCTTCTTCTGATTCACCCTCCAGACTTCACCTTCTCCTTCTCCTTCTTCTGCTTCTTCTGATACACCCTCCAGACTTCAACTTCTCCTTCTCCTTCTTCTACTTCTTCTGATTCACCCTCCAGACTTCACCTTCTCCTTCTCCTTCTTCTGCTTCTTCTGATTCACCCTCCAGACTTCACCTTCTCCTTCTCCTTCGTCTACTTCTTCTGCTTCACCCTCCAGACTACACCTTCTCCTTCTCCTTCTTCTACTTCTTCTGATTCACCCTCCAGACTTCACCTTCTCCTTCTCCTTCTTCTGCTTCTTCTGATTCACCCTCCAGACTTCACCATCTCCTTCTCCTTCTTCTAATTCTTCTGATTCACCCTCCAGACTTCACCTTCTCCTTCTCCTTCTTCTACTTCTTCTGATTCACCCTCCAGACTTCACCTTCTCCTTCTTCTACTTCTTCTGCTTCTCCCTCCAGACTTCACCTTCTCCTTCTCCTTCTTCTGCTTCTTCTGATTCACCTTCCAGACTTCACCTTCTCCTTCTCCTTCTTCTACTTCTTCTGATTCACCCTCCAGACTTCACCTTCTCCTTCTCCTTCTTCTACTTCTTCTGATTCACCCTCCAGACTTCACCTTTTCCTTCTCCTTCTTCTACTTCTTCTGATTCACCCTCCTGACTTCACCTTCTCCTTCTCCTTCTTCTGCTTCTTCTGCTTCACCCTCCAGACTTCACCTTCTCCTTCTCCTTCTTCTGCTTCTTCTGCTTCACCCTCCAGACTTCACCTTCTCCTTCTCCTTCTTCTGCTTCTTCTGCTTCACCCTCCTGACTTCACCTTTTCCTTCTCCTTCTTCTACTTCTTCTGATTCACCCTCCTGACTTCACCTTCTCCTTCTCCTTCTTCTGCTTCTTCTGCTTCACCCTCCAGACTTCACCTTCTCCTTCTCTTTCTTCTGCTTTTTCTGATTCACCCTCCAGACTTCAACTTCTCCTTCTCCTTCTTCTGATTCTTCTTATTCACCCTCCAGACTTCACCATCTCCTTCTCCTTCTTCTGCTGCTTCTGATTCACCGTCCTGACTTCACCTTCTCCTTCTCCTTCTTCTACTTCTTCTGATTCACCCTCCTGACTTCACCTTCTCCTTCTCCTTCTTCTACTTCTTCTGCTTCACCCTCCAGACTTCACCTTCTCCTTCTCCTTCTTATTCTGCTTCTTCTGATTCACCCTCCAGACTTCACCTTCTCCTTCTCCTTCTTCTGCTTCTTCTGATTCACCCTCCAGACTTCACCTTCTCCTTCTCCTTCTTCTGCTTCTTCTGATTCACCCTCCAGACGTCACCTTCTCCTTCTCCTTCTTCTACTTCTTCTGATTCACCCTCCAGACTTCATCTTCTCCTTCTCCTTCTCCTTCTTCAGCTTCTTCTGATTCACCCTCCAGACTTCACCTTCTCCTTCTCCTTCTTCTGCTTCTTCTGATTCCCCCTCCAGACTTCACCTTCTCCTTCTCCTTCTTCTACTTCTTCTGATTCACCCTCCAGACTTCACCTTCTCCTTCTCCTTCTTCTACTTCTTCTGATTCACCCTCCAGACTTCACCTTCTCCTTCTCCTTCTTCTGCTTCTTCTGATTCACCCTCCAGACTTCACCTTCTCCTTCTCCTTCTTCTGCTTCTTCTGATTCACCCTCCAGACTTCACCTTCTCCTTCTCCTTCTTCTGCTTCTTCTGATTCACCCTTCAGACTTCACCTTCTCCTTCTCCTTCTTCTGCTTCTTCTGATTCACCCTCCAGACCTCACCTTCTCCTTCTCCTTCTTATACTTCTTCTGATTCACCCTCCAGACTTCATCTTCTCCTTCTCCTTCTTCTGCTTCTTCTGATTCACCCTCCAGACTTCACCTTCTCCTTCTCCTTCTTCTGCTTCTTCTGATTCACCCTCCAGACTTCGCCTTCTCCTTCTCCTTCTTCTACTTCTTCTGATTCACCCTCCAGAGTTCACCTTCTCCTTCTCCTTCATCTACTTCTCCTGATTCACCCTCCAGTCTTCACCTTCTCCTTATCCATCTTCTGCTTCTTCTGATTCACCCTCCAGACTTCACCTTCTCCTTCTCCTTCTTCTGCATTTTCTGATTCACCATCCTGACTTCACCTTCTCCTTCTCCTTCTTCTGCTTCTTCTGATTCACCCTCCAGACTTCACCTTCTCCTTCCCCTTCTTCTACTTCTTCAGATTCACCCTCCAGACTTCACCTTCTCCTTCTCCTTCTTCTACTTCTTCTGATTCACCCTCCAGATTTCACCTCCTCCTTCTCCTTCTTCTGCTTCTTCTGATTCACCCTCCAGGCTTCACCTTCTCCTTCTCCTTCTTCTGCTTCTTCTGATTCACCCTCCAGACTTCACCTTCTCCTTCTCCCTCTTCTGCTTCTTCTGATTCACCCTTCGGACTTCACCTTCTCCTTCTCCTTCTTCTGCTTCTTCTGATTCACCCTCCAGACCTCACCTTCTCCTTCTCCTTCTTATACTTCTTCTGATTCACCCTCCAGACTTCATCTTCTCCTTCTCCTTCTTCTGCTTCTTCTGATTCACCCTCCAGACTTCACCTTCTCCTTCTCCTTCTTCTGCTTCTTCTGATTCACACTCCAGACTTCGCCTTCTCCTTCTCCTTCTTCTACTTCTTCTGATTCACCCTCCAGAGTTCACCTTCTCCTTCATCTACTTCTCCTGATTCACCCTCCAGTCTTCACCTTCTCCTTATCCTTCTTCTGCTTCTTCTGATTCACCCTGCAGACTTCACCTTCTCCTTCTCCTTCTTCTGCATTTTCTGATTCACCCTCCTGACTTCACCTTCTCCTTCTCCTTCTTCTACTTCTTCTGATTCACCCTCCAGACTTCACCTTCTCCTTCTCCTTCTTCTACTTCTTCTGATTCACCCTCCAGTCTTCACCTTCTCCTTCTCCTTCTTCTGCTTCTTCTGATTCACCCTCCAGACTTCACCTTCTCCTTCTCCTTCTTCTACTTCTTCTGATTCACCCTCCAGACTTCACCTTCTCCTTCTCCTTCTTCTGCTTCTTCTGATTCACCCTCCAGACTTCACCTTCTCCTTCTCCTTCGTCTACTTCTTCTGCTTCACCCTCCAGACTACACCTTCTCCTTCTCCTTCTTCTACTTCTTCTGATTCACCCTCCAGACTTCACCTTCTCCTTCTCCTTCTTCTGCTTCTTCTGTTTCACCCTCCAGACTTCACCATCTCCTTCTCCTTCTTCTAATTCTTCTGATTCACCCTCCAGACTTCACCTTCTCCTTCTCCTTCTTCTACTTCTTCTGATTCACCCTCCAGACTTCACCTTCTCCTTCTTCTACTTCTTCTGCTTCTCCCTCCAGACTTCACCTTCTCCTTCTCCTTCTTCTGCTTCTTCTGATTCACCTTCCAGACTTCACCTTCTCCTTCTCCTTCTTCTACTTCTTCTGATTCACCCTCCAGACTTCACCTTCTCCTTCTCCTTCTTCTACTTCTTCTGATTCACCCTCCAGACTTCACCTTCTCCTTCTCCTTCTTCTGCTTCTTCTGATTCACCCTCCAGACTTCACCTTCTCCTTCTCCTTCGTCTACTTCTTCTGCTTCACCCTCCAGACTACACCTTCTCCTTCTCCTTCTTCTACTTCTTCTGATTCACCCTCCAGACTTCACCTTCTCCTTCTCCTTCTTCTGCTTCTTCTGATTCACCCTCCAGACTTCACCATCTCCTTCTCCTTCTTCTAATTCTTCTGATTCACCCTCCAGACTTCACCTTCTCCTTCTCCTTCTTCTACTTCTTCTGATTCACCCTCCAGACTTCACCTTCTCCTTCTTCTACTTCTTCTGCTTCTCCCTCCAGACTTCACCTTCTCCTTCTCCTTCTTCTGCTTCTTCTGATTCACCTTCCAGACTTCACCTTCTCCTTCTCCTTCTTCTACTTCTTCTGATTCACCCTCCAGACTTCACCTTCTCCTTCTCCTTCTTCTACTTCTTCTGATTCACCCTCCAGACTTCACCTTTTCCTTCTCCTTCTTCTACTTCTTCTGATTCACCCTCCTGACTTCACCTTCTCCTTCTCCTTCTTCTGCTTCTTCTGCTTCACCCTCCAGACTTCACCTTCTCCTTCTCCTTCTTCTGCTTCTTCTGCTTCACCCTCCAGACTTCACCTTCTCCTTCTCCTTCTTCTGCTTCTTCTGCTTCACCCTCCTGACTTCACCTTTTCCTTCTCCTTCTTCTACTTCTTCTGATTCACCCTCCTGACTTCACCTTCTCCTTCTCCTTCTTCTGCTTCTTCTGCTTCACCCTCCAGACTTCACCTTCTCCTTCTCTTTCTTCTGCTTTTTCTGATTCACCCTCCAGACTTCAACTTCTCCTTCTCCTTCTTCTGATTCTTCTTATTCACCCTCCAGACTTCACCATCTCCTTCTCCTTCTTCTGCTGCTTCTGATTCACCGTCCTGACTTCACCTTCTCCTTCTCCTTCTTCTACTTCTTCTGATTCACCCTCCTGACTTCACCTTCTCCTTCTCCTTCTTCTACTTCTTCTGCTTCACCCTCCAGACTTCACCTTCTCCTTCTCCTTCTTATTCTGCTTCTTCTGATTCACCCTCCAGACTTCACCTTCTCCTTCTCCTTCTTCTGCTTCTTCTGATTCACCCTCCAGACTTCACCTTCTCCTTCTCCTTCTTCTGCTTCTTCTGATTCACCCTCCAGACGTCACCTTCTCCTTCTCCTTCTTCTACTTCTTCTGATTCACCCTCCAGACTTCATCTTCTCCTTCTCCTTCTCCTTCTTCAGCTTCTTCTGATTCACCCTCCAGACTTCACCTTCTCCTTCTCCTTCTTCTGCTTCTTCTGATTCCCCCTCCAGACTTCACCTTCTCCTTCTCCTTCTTCTACTTCTTCTGATTCACCCTCCAGACTTCACCTTCTCCTTCTCCTTCTTCTACTTCTTCTGATTCACCCTCCAGACTTCACCTTCTCCTTCTCCTTCTTCTGCTTCTTCTGATTCACCCTCCAGACTTCACCTTCTCCTTCTCCTTCTTCTGCTTCTTCTGATTCACCCTCCAGACTTCACCTTCTCCTTCTCCTTCTTCTGCTTCTTCTGATTCACCCTTCAGACTTCACCTTCTCCTTCTCCTTCTTCTGCTTCTTCTGATTCACCCTCCAGACCTCACCTTCTCCTTCTCCTTCTTATACTTCTTCTGATTCACCCTCCAGACTTCATCTTCTCCTTCTCCTTCTTCTGCTTCTTCTGATTCACCCTCCAGACTTCACCTTCTCCTTCTCCTTCTTCTGCTTCTTCTGATTCACCCTCCAGACTTCGCCTTCTCCTTCTCCTTCTTCTACTTCTTCTGATTCACCCTCCAGAGTTCACCTTCTCCTTCTCCTTCATCTACTTCTCCTGATTCACCCTCCAGTCTTCACCTTCTCCTTATCCATCTTCTGCTTCTTCTGATTCACCCTCCAGACTTCACCTTCTCCTTCTCCTTCTTCTGCATTTTCTGATTCACCATCCTGACTTCACCTTCTCCTTCTCCTTCTTCTGCTTCTTCTGATTCACCCTCCAGACTTCACCTTCTCCTTCCCCTTCTTCTACTTCTTCAGATTCACCCTCCAGACTTCACCTTCTCCTTCTCCTTCTTCTACTTCTTCTGATTCACCCTCCAGATTTCACCTCCTCCTTCTCCTTCTTCTGCTTCTTCTGATTCACCCTCCAGGCTTCACCTTCTCCTTCTCCTTCTTCTGCTTCTTCTGATTCACCCTCCAGACTTCACCTTCTCCTTCTCCCTCTTCTGCTTCTTCTGATTCACCCTTCGGACTTCACCTTCTCCTTCTCCTTCTTCTGCTTCTTCTGATTCACCCTCCAGACCTCACCTTCTCCTTCTCCTTCTTATACTTCTTCTGATTCACCCTCCAGACTTCATCTTCTCCTTCTCCTTCTTCTGCTTCTTCTGATTCACCCTCCAGACTTCACCTTCTCCTTCTCCTTCTTCTGCTTCTTCTGATTCACACTCCAGACTTCGCCTTCTCCTTCTCCTTCTTCTACTTCTTCTGATTCACCCTCCAGAGTTCACCTTCTCCTTCATCTACTTCTCCTGATTCACCCTCCAGTCTTCACCTTCTCCTTATCCTTCTTCTGCTTCTTCTGATTCACCCTGCAGACTTCACCTTCTCCTTCTCCTTCTTCTGCATTTTCTGATTCACCCTCCTGACTTCACCTTCTCCTTCTCCTTCTTCTACTTCTTTTGATTCACCCTCCAGACTTCACCTTCTCCTTCTCCTTCTTCTGCTTCTTCTGATTCACCTTCCAGACTTCACCTTCTCCTTCTCCTTCTTCTACTTCTTCTGATTCACCCTCCAGACTTCACCTTCTCCTTCTCCTTCTTCTACTTCTTCTGATTCACCCTCCAGACTTCACCTTTTCCTTCTCCTTCTTCTACTTCTTCTGATTCACCCTCCTGACTTCACCTTCTCCTTCTCCTTCTTCTGCTTCTTCTGCTTCACCCTCCAGACTTCACCTTCTCCTTCTCCTTCTTCTGCTTCTTCTGCTTCACCCTCCAGACTTCACCTTCTCCTTCTCCTTCTTCTGCTTCTTCTGCTTCACCCTCCTGACTTCACCTTTTCCTTCTCCTTCTTCTACTTCTTCTGATTCACCCTCCTGACTTCACCTTCTCCTTCTCCTTCTTCTGCTTCTTCTGCTTCACCCTCCAGACTTCACCTTCTCCTTCTCTTTCTTCTGCTTTTTCTGATTCACCCTCCAGACTTCAACTTCTCCTTCTCCTTCTTCTGATTCTTCTTATTCACCCTCCAGACTTCACCATCTCCTTCTCCTTCTTCTGCTGCTTCTGATTCACCGTCCTGACTTCACCTTCTCCTTCTTATTCTGCTTCTTCTGATTCACCCTCCAGACTTCACCTTCTCCTTCTCCTTCTTCTGCTTCTTCTGATTCACCCTCCAGACTTCACCTTCTCCTTCTCCTTCTTCTGCTTCTTCTGATTCACCCTCCAGACGTCACCTTCTCCTTCTCCTTCTTCTACTTCTTCTGATTCACCCTCCAGACTTCATCTTCTCCTTCTCCTTCTCCTTCTTCAGCTTCTTCTGATTCACCCTCCAGACTTCACCTTCTCCTTCTCCTTCTTCTGCTTCTTCTGATTCCCCCTCCAGACTTCACCTTCTCCTTCTCCTTCTTCTACTTCTTCTGATTCACCCTCCAGACTTCACCTTCTCCTTCTCCTTCTTCTACTTCTTCTGATTCACCCTCCAGACTTCACCTTCTCCTTCTCCTTCTTCTGCTTCTTCTGATTCACCCTCCAGACTTCACCTTCTCCTTCTCCTTCTTCTGCTTCTTCTGATTCCCCCTCCAGACTTCACCTTCTCCTTCTCCTTCTTCTACTTCTTCTGATTCACCCTCCAGACTTCACCTTCTCCTTCTCCTTCTTCTACTTCTTCTGATTCACCCTCCAGACTTCACCTTCTCCTTCTCCTTCTTCTGCTTCTTCTGATTCACCCTCCTGACTTCACCTTCTCCTTCTCCTTCTTCTACTTCTTTTGATTCACCCTCCAGACTTCACCTTCTCCTTCTCCTTCTTCTGCTTCTTCTGATTCACCTTCCAGACTTCACCTTCTCCTTCTCCTTCTTCTACTTCTTCTGATTCACCCTCCAGACTTCACCTTCTCCTTCTCCTTCTTCTACTTCTTCTGATTCACCCTCCAGACTTCACCTTTTCCTTCTCCTTCTTCTACTTCTTCTGATTCACCCTCCTGACTTCACCTTCTCCTTCTCCTTCTTCTGCTTCTTCTGCTTCACCCTCCAGACTTCACCTTCTCCTTCTCCTTCTTCTGCTTCTTCTGCTTCACCCTCCAGACTTCACCTTCTCCTTCTCCTTCTTCTGCTTCTTCTGCTTCACCCTCCTGACTTCACCTTTTCCTTCTCCTTCTTCTACTTCTTCTGATTCACCCTCCTGACTTCACCTTCTCCTTCTCCTTCTTCTGCTTCTTCTGCTTCACCCTCCAGACTTCACCTTCTCCTTCTCTTTCTTCTGCTTTTTCTGATTCACCCTCCAGACTTCAACTTCTCCTTCTCCTTCTTCTGATTCTTCTTATTCACCCTCCAGTCTTCACCATCTCCTTCTCCTTCTTCTGCTGCTTCTGATTCACCGTCCTGACTTCACCTTCTCCTTCTTATTCTGCTTCTTCTGATTCACCCTCCAGACTTCACCTTCTCCTTCTCCTTCTTCTGCTTCTTCTGATTCACCCTCCAGACTTCACCTTCTCCTTCTCCTTCTTCTGCTTCTTCTGATTCACCCTCCAGACGTCACCTTCTCCTTCTCCTTCTTCTACTTCTTCTGATTCACCCTCCAGACTTCATCTTCTCCTTCTCCTTCTCCTTCTTCTGCTTCTTCTGATTCACCCTCCAGACGTCACCTTCTCCTTCTCCTTCTTCTACTTCTTCTGATTCACCCTCCAGACTTCATCTTCTCCTTCTCCTTCTCCTTCTTCAGCTTCTTCTGATTCACCCTCCTGACTTCACCTTTTCCTTCTCCTTCTTCTACTTCTTCTGATTCACCCTCCTGACTTCACCTTCTCCTTCTCCTTCTTCTGCTTCTTCTGATTCCCCCTCCAGACTTCACCTTCTCCTTCTCCTTCTTCTACTTCTTCTGATTCACCCTCCAGACTTCACCTTCTCCTTCTCCTTCTTCTACTTCTTCTGATTCACCCTCCAGACTTCACCTTCTCCTTCTCCTTCTTCTGCTTCTTCTGATTCACCCTCCTGACTTCACCTTCTCCTTCTCCTTCTTCTACTTCTTCTGATTCACCCTCCTGACTTCACCTTCTCCTTCTCCTTCTTCTACTTCTTCTGATTCACCCTCCAGACGTCACCTTCTCCTTCTCCTTCTTCTACTTCTTCTGATTCACCCTCCAGACTTCACCTTCTCCTTCTCCTTCTTCTGCTTCTTCTGATTCACCCTCCTGACTTCACCTTCTCCTTCTCCTTCTTCTACTTCTTCTGATTCACCCTCCTGACTTCACCTTCTCCTTCTCCTTCTTCTACTTCTTCTGATTCACCCTCCAGACGTCACCTTCTCCTTCTCCTTCTTCTACTTCTTCTGATTCACCCTCCAGACTTCATCTTCTCCTTCTCCTTCTCCTTCTTCAGCTTCTTCTGATTCACCCTCCAGACTTCACCTTCTCCTTCTCCTTCTTCTGCTTCTTCTGATTCCCCCTCCAGACTTCACCTTCTCCTTCTCCTTCTTCTACTTCTTCTGATTCACCCTCCAGACTTCACCTTCTCCTTCTCCTTCTTCTACTTCTTCTGATTCACCCTCCAGACTTCACCTTCTCCTTCTCCTTCTTCTGCTTCTTCTGATTCACCCTCCAGACTTCACCTTCTCCTTCTCCTTCTTCTGCTTCTTCTGATTCCCCCTCCAGACTTCACCTTCTCCTTCTCCTTCTTCTACTTCTTCTGATTCACCCTCCAGACTTCACCTTCTCCTTCTCCTTCTTCTACTTCTTCTGATTCACCCTCCAGACTTCACCTTCTCCTTCTCCTTCTTCTGCTTCTTCTGATTCACCCTCCTGACTTCACCTTCTCCTTCTCCTTCTTCTACTTCTTTTGATTCACCCTCCAGACTTCACCTTCTCCTTCTCCTTCTTCTGCTTCTTCTGATTCACCTTCCAGACTTCACCTTCTCCTTCTCCTTCTTCTACTTCTTCTGATTCACCCTCCAGACTTCACCTTCTCCTTCTCCTTCTTCTACTTCTTCTGATTCACCCTCCAGACTTCACCTTTTCCTTCTCCTTCTTCTACTTCTTCTGATTCACCCTCCTGACTTCACCTTCTCCTTCTCCTTCTTCTGCTTCTTCTGCTTCACCCTCCAGACTTCACCTTCTCCTTCTCCTTCTTCTGCTTCTTCTGCTTCACCCTCCAGACTTCACCTTCTCCTTCTCCTTCTTCTGCTTCTTCTGCTTCACCCTCCTGACTTCACCTTTTCCTTCTCCTTCTTCTACTTCTTCTGATTCACCCTCCTGACTTCACCTTCTCCTTCTCCTTCTTCTGCTTCTTCTGCTTCACCCTCCAGACTTCACCTTCTCCTTCTCTTTCTTCTGCTTTTTCTGATTCACCCTCCAGACTTCAACTTCTCCTTCTCCTTCTTCTGATTCTTCTTATTCACCCTCCAGTCTTCACCATCTCCTTCTCCTTCTTCTGCTGCTTCTGATTCACCGTCCTGACTTCACCTTCTCCTTCTTATTCTGCTTCTTCTGATTCACCCTCCAGACTTCACCTTCTCCTTCTCCTTCTTCTGCTTCTTCTGATTCACCCTCCAGACTTCACCTTCTCCTTCTCCTTCTTCTGCTTCTTCTGATTCACCCTCCAGACGTCACCTTCTCCTTCTCCTTCTTCTACTTCTTCTGATTCACCCTCCAGACTTCATCTTCTCCTTCTCCTTCTCCTTCTTCTGCTTCTTCTGATTCACCCTCCAGACGTCACCTTCTCCTTCTCCTTCTTCTACTTCTTCTGATTCACCCTCCAGACTTCATCTTCTCCTTCTCCTTCTCCTTCTTCAGCTTCTTCTGATTCACCCTCCTGACTTCACCTTTTCCTTCTCCTTCTTCTACTTCTTCTGATTCACCCTCCTGACTTCACCTTCTCCTTCTCCTTCTTCTGCTTCTTCTGATTCCCCCTCCAGACTTCACCTTCTCCTTCTCCTTCTTCTACTTCTTCTGATTCACCCTCCAGACTTCACCTTCTCCTTCTCCTTCTTCTACTTCTTCTGATTCACCCTCCAGACTTCACCTTCTCCTTCTCCTTCTTCTGCTTCTTCTGATTCACCCTCCTGACTTCACCTTCTCCTTCTCCTTCTTCTACTTCTTCTGATTCACCCTCCTGACTTCACCTTCTCCTTCTCCTTCTTCTGCTTCTTCTGATTCCCCCTCCAGACTTCACCTTCTCCTTCTCCTTCTTCTACTTCTTCTGATTCACCCTCCAGACTTCACCTTTTCCTTCTCCTTCTTCTACTTCTTCTGATTCACCCTCCTGACTTCACCTTCTCCTTCTCCTTCTTCTGCTTCTTCTGCTTCACCCTCCAGACTTCACCTTCTCCTTCTCCTTCTTCTGCTTCTTCTGCTTCACCCTCCAGACTTCACCTTCTCCTTCTCCTTCTTCTGCTTCTTCTGCTTCACCCTCCTGACTTCACCTTTTCCTTCTCCTTCTTCTACTTCTTCTGATTCACCCTCCTGACTTCACCTTCTCCTTCTCCTTCTTCTGCTTCTTCTGCTTCACCCTCCAGACTTCACCTTCTCCTTCTCTTTCTTCTGCTTTTTCTGATTCACCCTCCAGACTTCAACTTCTCCTTCTCCTTCTTCTGATTCTTCTTATTCACCCTCCAGACTTCACCATCTCCTTCTCCTTCTTCTGCTGCTTCTGATTCACCGTCCTGACTTCACCTTCTCCTTCTTATTCTGCTTCTTCTGATTCACCCTCCAGACTTCACCTTCTCCTTCTCCTTCTTCTGCTTCTTCTGATTCACCCTCCAGACTTCACCTTCTCCTTCTCCTTCTTCTGCTTCTTCTGATTCACCCTCCAGACGTCACCTTCTCCTTCTCCTTCTTCTACTTCTTCTGATTCACCCTCCAGACTTCATCTTCTCCTTCTCCTTCTCCTTCTTCAGCTTCTTCTGATTCACCCTCCTGACTTCACCTTTTCCTTCTCCTTCTTCTACTTCTTCTGATTCACCCTCCTGACTTCACCTTCTCCTTCTCCTTCTTCTGCTTCTTCTGCTTCACCCTCCAGACTTCACCTTCTCCTTCTCTTTCTTCTGCTTTTTCTGATTCACACTCCAGACTTCAACTTCTCCTTCTCCTTCTTCTGATTCTTCTTATTCACCCTCCAGACTTCACCATCTCCTTCTCCTTCTTCTGCTGCTTCTGATTCACCGTCCTGACTTCACCTTCTCCTTCTCCTTCTTCTACTTCTTCTGATTCACCCTCCTGACTTCACCTTCTCCTTCTCCTTCTTCTACTTCTTCTGCTTCACCCTCCAGACTTCACCTTCTCCTTCTCCTTCTTATTCTGCTTCTTCTGATTCACCCTCCAGACTTCACCTTCTCCTTCTCCTTCTTCTGCTTCTTCTGATTCACCCTCCAGACTTCACCTTCTCCTTCTCCTTCTTCTGCTTCTTCTGATTCACCCTCCAGACGTCACCTTCTCCTTCTCCTTCTTCTACTTCTTCTGATTCACCCTCCAGACTTCATCTTCTCCTTCTCCTTCTCCTTCTTCAGCTTCTTCTGATTCACCCTCCAGACTTCACCTTCTCCTTCTCCTTCTTCTGCTTCTTCTGATTCCCCCTCCAGACTTCACCTTCTCCTTCTCCTTCTTCTACTTCTTCTGATTCACCCTCCAGACTTCACCTTCTCCTTCTCCTTCTTCTACTTCTTCTGATTCACCCTCCAGACTTCACCTTCTCCTTCTCCTTCTTCTGCTTCTTCTGATTCACCCTCCAGACTTCACCTTCTCCTTCTCCTTCTTCTGCTTCTTCTGATTCACCCTCCAGACTTCACCTTCTCCTTCTCCTTCTTCTGCTTCTTCTGATTCACCCTTCAGACTTCACCTTCTCCTTCTCCTTCTTCTGCTTCTTCTGATTCACCCTCCAGACCTCACCTTCTCCTTCTCCTTCTTATACTTCTTCTGATTCACCCTCCAGACTTCATCTTCTCCTTCTCCTTCTTCTGCTTCTTCTGATTCACCCTCCAGACTTCACCTTCTCCTTCTCCTTCTTCTGCTTCTTCTGATTCACCCTCCAGACTTCGCCTTCTCCTTCTCCTTCTTCTACTTCTTCTGATTCACCCTCCAGAGTTCACCTTCTCCTTCTCCTTCATCTACTTCTCCTGATTCACCCTCCAGTCTTCACCTTCTCCTTATCCATCTTCTGCTTCTTCTGATTCACCCTCCAGACTTCACCTTCTCCTTCTCCTTCTTCTGCATTTTCTGATTCACCATCCTGACTTCACCTTCTCCTTCTCCTTCTTCTGCTTCTTCTGATTCACCCTCCAGACTTCACCTTCTCCTTCCCCTTCTTCTACTTCTTCAGATTCACCCTCCAGACTTCACCTTCTCCTTCTCCTTCTTCTACTTCTTCTGATTCACCCTCCAGATTTCACCTCCTCCTTCTCCTTCTTCTGCTTCTTCTGATTCACCCTCCAGGCTTCACCTTCTCCTTCTCCTTCTTCTGCTTCTTCTGATTCACCCTCCAGACTTCACCTTCTCCTTCTCCCTCTTCTGCTTCTTCTGATTCACCCTTCGGACTTCACCTTCTCCTTCTCCTTCTTCTGCTTCTTCTGATTCACCCTCCAGACCTCACCTTCTCCTTCTCCTTCTTATACTTCTTCTGATTCACCCTCCAGACTTCATCTTCTCCTTCTCCTTCTTCTGCTTCTTCTGATTCACCCTCCAGACTTCACCTTCTCCTTCTCCTTCTTCTGCTTCTTCTGATTCACACTCCAGACTTCGCCTTCTCCTTCTCCTTCTTCTACTTCTTCTGATTCACCCTCCAGAGTTCACCTTCTCCTTCATCTACTTCTCCTGATTCACCCTCCAGTCTTCACCTTCTCCTTATCCTTCTTCTGCTTCTTCTGATTCACCCTGCTGACTTCACCTTCTCCTTCTCCTTCTTCTGCATTTTCTGATTCACCCTCCTGACTTCACCTTCTCCTTCTCCTTCTTCTACTTCTTCTGATTCACCCTCCAGACTTCACCTTCTCCTTCTCCTTCTTCTACTTCTTCTGATTCACCCTCCAGTCTTCACCTTCTCCTTCTCCTTCTTCTGCTTCTTCTGATTCACCCTCCAGACTTCACCTTCTCCTTCTCCTTCTTCTGCTTCTTCTGATTCACCCTCCAGACTTCACCTTCTCCTTCTCCTTCTTCTGCTTCTTCTGATACACCCTCCAGACTTCAACTTCTCCTTCTCCTTCTTCTACTTCTTCTGATTCACCCTCCAGACTTCACCTTCTCCTTCTCCTTCTTCTGCTTCTTCTGATTCACCCTCCAGACTTCACCTTCTCCTTCTCCTTCGTCTACTTCTTCTGCTTCACCCTCCAGACTACACCTTCTCCTTCTCCTTCTTCTACTTCTTCTGATTCACCCTCCAGACTTCACCTTCTCCTTCTCCTTCTTCTGCTTCTTCTGATTCACCCTCCAGACTTCACCATCTCCTTCTCCTTCTTCTAATTCTTCTGATTCACCCTCCAGACTTCACCTTCTCCTTCTCCTTCTTCTACTTCTTCTGATTCACCCTCCAGACTTCACCTTCTCCTTCTTCTACTTCTTCTGCTTCTCCCTCCAGACTTCACCTTCTCCTTCTCCTTCTTCTGCTTCTTCTGATTCACCTTCCAGACTTCACCTTCTCCTTCTCCTTCTTCTACTTCTTCTGATTCACCCTCCAGACTTCACCTTCTCCTTCTCCTTCTTCTACTTCTTCTGATTCACCCTCCAGACTTCACCTTTTCCTTCTCCTTCTTCTACTTCTTCTGATTCACCCTCCTGACTTCACCTTCTCCTTCTCCTTCTTCTGCTTCTTCTGCTTCACCCTCCAGACTTCACCTTCTCCTTCTCCTTCTTCTGCTTCTTCTGCTTCACCCTCCAGACTTCACCTTCTCCTTCTCCTTCTTCTGCTTCTTCTGCTTCACCCTCCTGACTTCACCTTTTCCTTCTCCTTCTTCTACTTCTTCTGATTCACCCTCCTGACTTCACCTTCTCCTTCTCCTTCTTCTGCTTCTTCTGCTTCACCCTCCAGACTTCACCTTCTCCTTCTCTTTCTTCTGCTTTTTCTGATTCACCCTCCAGACTTCAACTTCTCCTTCTCCTTCTTCTGATTCTTCTTATTCACCCTCCAGACTTCACCATCTCCTTCTCCTTCTTCTGCTGCTTCTGATTCACCGTCCTGACTTCACCTTCTCCTTCTCCTTCTTCTACTTCTTCTGATTCACCCTCCTGACTTCACCTTCTCCTTCTCCTTCTTCTACTTCTTCTGCTTCACCCTCCAGACTTCACCTTCTCCTTCTCCTTCTTATTCTGCTTCTTCTGATTCACCCTCCAGACTTCACCTTCTCCTTCTCCTTCTTCTGCTTCTTCTGATTCACCCTCCAGACTTCACCTTCTCCTTCTCCTTCTTCTGCTTCTTCTGATTCACCCTCCAGACGTCACCTTCTCCTTCTCCTTCTTCTACTTCTTCTGATTCACCCTCCAGACTTCATCTTCTCCTTCTCCTTCTCCTTCTTCAGCTTCTTCTGATTCACCCTCCAGACTTCACCTTCTCCTTCTCCTTCTTCTGCTTCTTCTGATTCCCCCTCCAGACTTCACCTTCTCCTTCTCCTTCTTCTACTTCTTCTGATTCACCCTCCAGACTTCACCTTCTCCTTCTCCTTCTTCTACTTCTTCTGATTCACCCTCCAGACTTCACCTTCTCCTTCTCCTTCTTCTGCTTCTTCTGATTCACCCTCCAGACTTCACCTTCTCCTTCTCCTTCTTCTGCTTCTTCTGATTCACCCTCCAGACTTCACCTTCTCCTTCTCCTTCTTCTGCTTCTTCTGATTCACCCTTCAGACTTCACCTTCTCCTTCTCCTTCTTCTGCTTCTTCTGATTCACCCTCCAGACCTCACCTTCTCCTTCTCCTTCTTATACTTCTTCTGATTCACCCTCCAGACTTCATCTTCTCCTTCTCCTTCTTCTGCTTCTTCTGATTCACCCTCCAGACTTCACCTTCTCCTTCTCCTTCTTCTGCTTCTTCTGATTCACCCTCCAGACTTCGCCTTCTCCTTCTCCTTCTTCTACTTCTTCTGATTCACCCTCCAGAGTTCACCTTCTCCTTCTCCTTCATCTACTTCTCCTGATTCACCCTCCAGTCTTCACCTTCTCCTTATCCATCTTCTGCTTCTTCTGATTCACCCTCCAGACTTCACCTTCTCCTTCTCCTTCTTCTGCATTTTCTGATTCACCATCCTGACTTCACCTTCTCCTTCTCCTTCTTCTGCTTCTTCTGATTCACCCTCCAGACTTCACCTTCTCCTTCCCCTTCTTCTACTTCTTCAGATTCACCCTCCAGACTTCACCTTCTCCTTCTCCTTCTTCTACTTCTTCTGATTCACCCTCCAGATTTCACCTCCTCCTTCTCCTTCTTCTGCTTCTTCTGATTCACCCTCCAGGCTTCACCTTCTCCTTCTCCTTCTTCTGCTTCTTCTGATTCACCCTCCAGACTTCACCTTCTCCTTCTCCCTCTTCTGCTTCTTCTGATTCACCCTTCGGACTTCACCTTCTCCTTCTCCTTCTTCTGCTTCTTCTGATTCACCCTCCAGACCTCACCTTCTCCTTCTCCTTCTTATACTTCTTCTGATTCACCCTCCAGACTTCATCTTCTCCTTCTCCTTCTTCTGCTTCTTCTGATTCACCCTCCAGACTTCACCTTCTCCTTCTCCTTCTTCTGCTTCTTCTGATTCACACTCCAGACTTCGCCTTCTCCTTCTCCTTCTTCTACTTCTTCTGATTCACCCTCCAGAGTTCACCTTCTCCTTCATCTACTTCTCCTGATTCACCCTCCAGTCTTCACCTTCTCCTTATCCTTCTTCTGCTTCTTCTGATTCACCCTGCAGACTTCACCTTCTCCTTCTCCTTCTTCTGCATTTTCTGATTCACCCTCCTGACTTCACCTTCTCCTTCTCCTTCTTCTACTTCTTCTGATTCACCCTCCAGACTTCACCTTCTCCTTCTCCTTCTTCTACTTCTTCTGATTCACCCTCCAGTCTTCACCTTCTCCTTCTCCTTCTTCTGCTTCTTCTGATTCACCCTCCAGACTTCACCTTCTCCTTCTCCTTCTTCTACTTCTTCTGATTCACCCTCCAGACTTCACCTTCTCCTTCTCCTTCTTCTGCTTCTTCTGATTCACCCTCCAGACTTCACCTTCTCCTTCTCCTTCGTCTACTTCTTCTGCTTCACCCTCCAGACTACACCTTCTCCTTCTCCTTCTTCTACTTCTTCTGATTCACCCTCCAGACTTCACCTTCTCCTTCTCCTTCTTCTGCTTCTTCTGATTCACCCTCCAGACTTCACCATCTCCTTCTCCTTCTTCTAATTCTTCTGATTCACCCTCCAGACTTCACCTTCTCCTTCTCCTTCTTCTACTTCTTCTGATTCACCCTCCAGACTTCACCTTCTCCTTCTTCTACTTCTTCTGCTTCTCCCTCCAGACTTCACCTTCTCCTTCTCCTTCTTCTGCTTCTTCTGATTCACCTTCCAGAATTCACCTTCTCCTTCTCCTTCTTCTACTTCTTCTGATTCACCCTCCAGACTTCACCTTCTCCTTCTCCTTCTTCTACTTCTTCTGATTCACCCTCCAGACTTCACCTTTTCCTTCTCCTTCTTCTACTTCTTCTGATTCACCCTCCTGACTTCACCTTCTCCTTCTCCTTCTTCTGCTTCTTCTGCTTCACCCTCCAGACTTCACCTTCTCCTTCTCCTTCTTCTGCTTCTTCTGCTTCACCCTCCAGACTTCACCTTCTCCTTCTCCTTCTTCTGCTTCTTCTGCTTCACCCTCCTGACTTCACCTTTTCCTTCTCCTTCTTCTACTTCTTCTGATTCACCCTTCTGACTTCACCTTCTCCTTCTCCTTCTTCTGCTTCTTCTGCTTCACCCTCCAGACTTCACCTTCTCCTTCTCTTTCTTCTGCTTTTTCTGATTCACCCTCCAGACTTCAACTTCTCCTTCTCCTTCTTCTGATTCTTCTTATTCACCCTCCAGACTTCACCATCTCCTTCTCCTTCTTCTGCTGCTTCTGATTCACCGTCCTGACTTCACCTTCTCCTTCTCCTTCTTCTACTTCTTCTGATTCACCCTCCTGACTTCACCTTCTCCTTCTCCTTCTTCTACTTCTTCTGCTTCACCCTCCAGACTTCACCTTCTCCTTCTCCTTCTTATTCTGCTTCTTCTGATTCACCCTCCAGACTTCACCTTCTCCTTCTCCTTCTTCTGCTTCTTCTGATTCACCCTCCAGACGTCACCTTCTCCTTCTCCTTCTTCTACTTCTTCTGATACACCCTCCAGACTTCATCTTCTCCTTCTCCTTCTCCTTCTTCAGCTTCTTCTGATTCACCCTCCAGACTTCACCTTCTCCTTCTCCTTCTTCTGCTTCTTCTGATTCCCCCTCCAGACTTCACCTTCTCCTTCTCCTTCTTCTACTTCTTCTGATTCACCCTCCAGACTTCACCTTCTCCTTCTCCTTCTTCTACTTCTTCTGATTCACCCTCCAGACTTCACCTTCTCCTTCTCCTTCTTCTGCTTCTTCTGATTCACCCTCCAGACTTCACCTTCTCCTTCTCCTTCTTCTGCTTCTTCTGATTCACCCTCCAGACTTCACCTTCTCCTTCTCCTTCTTCTGCTTCTTCTGATTCACCCTTCAGACTTCACCTTCTCCTTCTCCTTCTTCTGCTTCTTCTGATTCACCCTCCAGACCTCACCTTCTCCTTCTCCTTCTTATACTTCTTCTGATTCACCCTCCAGACTTCATCTTCTCCTTCTCCTTCTTCTACTTCTTCTGATTCACCCTCCAGACTTCACCTTCTCCTTCTCCTTCTTCTGCTTCTTCTGATTCACCCTCCAGACTTCGCCTTCTCCTTCTCCTTCTTCTACTTCTTCTGATTCACCCTCCAGAGTTCACCTTCTCCTTCTCCTTCATCTACTTCTCCTGATTCACCCTCCAGTCTTCACCTTCTCCTTATCCATCTTCTGCTTCTTCTGATTCACCCTCCAGACTTCACCTTCTCCTTCTCCTTCTTCTGCATTTTCTGATTCACCATCCTGACTTCACCTTCTCCTTCTCCTTCTTCTGCTTCTTCTGATTCACCCTCCAGACTTCACCTTCTCCTTCCCCTTCTTCTACTTCTTCAGATTCACCCTCCAGACTTCACCTTCTCCTTCTCCTTCTTCTACTTCTTCTGATTCACCCTCCAGATTTCACCTCCTCCTTCTCCTTCTTCTGCTTCTTCTGATTCACCCTCCAGGCTTCACCTTCTCCTTCTCCTTCTTCTGCTTCTTCTGATTCACCCTCCAGACTTCACCTTCTCCTTCTCCCTCTTCTGCTTCTTCTGATTCACCCTTCGGACTTCACCTTCTCCTTCTCCTTCTTCTGCTTCTTCTGATTCACCCTCCAGACCTCACCTTCTCCTTCTCCTTCTTATACTTCTTCTGATTCACCCTCCAGACTTCATCTTCTCCTTCTCCTTCTTCTGCTTCTTCTGATTCACCCTCCAGACTTCACCTTCTCCTTCTCCTTCTTCTGCTTCTTCTGATTCACACTCCAGACTTCGCCTTCTCCTTCTCCTTCTTCTACTTCTTCTGATTCACCCTCCAGAGTTCACCTTCTCCTTCATCTACTTCTCCTGATTCACCCTCCAGTCTTCACCTTCTCCTTATCCTTCTTCTGCTTCTTCTGATTCACCCTGCAGACTTCACCTTCTCCTTCTCCTTCTTCTGCATTTTCTGATTCACCATCCTGACTTCACCTTCTCCTTCTCCTTCTTCTACTTCTTCTGATTCACCCTCCAGACTTCACCTTCTCCTTCTCCTTCTTCTACTTCTTCTGATTCACCCTCCAGTCTTCACCTTCTCCTTCTCCTTCTTCTGCTTCTTCTGATTCACCCTCCAGACTTCACCTTCTCCTTCTCCTTCTTCTGCTTCTTCTGATTCACCCTCCAGACTTCACCTTCTCCTTCTCCTTCTTCTGCTTCTTCTGATACACCCTCCAGACTTCAACTTCTCCTTCTCCTTCTTCTACTTCTTCTGATTCACCCTCCTGACTTCACCTTCTCCTTCTCCTTCTTCTACTTCTTCTGATTCACCCTCCAGACTTCACCTTCTCCTTCTCCTTCTTCTACTTCTTCTGATTCACCCTCCAGTCTTCACCTTCTCCTTCTCCTTCTTCTGCTTCTTCTGATTCACCCTCCAGACTTCACCTTCTCCTTCTCCTTCTTCTGCTTCTTCTGATTCACCCTCCAGACTTCACCTTCTCCTTCTCCTTCTTCTGCTTCTTCTGATACACCCTCCAGACTTCAACTTCTCCTTCTCCTTCTTCTACTTCTTCTGATTCACCCTCCAGACTTCACCTTCTCCTTCTCCTTCTTCTGCTTCTTCTGATTCACCCTCCAGACTTCACCTTCTCCTTCTCCTTCGTCTACTTCTTCTGCTTCACCCTCCAGACTACACCTTCTCCTTCTCCTTCTTCTACTTCTTCTGATTCACCCTCCAGACTTCACCTTCTCCTTCTCCTTCTTCTGCTTCTTCTGATTCACCCTCCAGACTTCACCATCTCCTTCTCCTTCTTCTAATTCTTCTGATTCACCCTCCAGACTTCACCTTCTCCTTCTCCTTCTTCTACTTCTTCTGATTCACCCTCCAGACTTCACCTTCTCCTTCTTCTACTTCTTCTGCTTCTCCCTCCAGACTTCACCTTCTCCTTCTCCTTCTTCTGCTTCTTCTGATTCACCTTCCAGACTTCACCTTCTCCTTCTCCTTCTTCTACTTCTTCTGATTCACCCTCCAGACTTCACCTTCTCCTTCTCCTTCTTCTACTTCTTCTGATTCACCCTCCAGACTTCACCTTTTCCTTCTCCTTCTTCTACTTCTTCTGATTCACCCTCCTGACTTCACCTTCTCCTTCTCCTTCTTCTGCTTCTTCTGCTTCACCCTCCAGACTTCACCTTCTCCTTCTCCTTCTTCTGCTTCTTCTGCTTCACCCTCCAGACTTCACCTTCTCCTTCTCCTTCTTCTGCTTCTTCTGCTTCACCCTCCTGACTTCACCTTTTCCTTCTCCTTCTTCTACTTCTTCTGATTCACCCTCCTGACTTCACCTTCTCCTTCTCCTTCTTCTGCTTCTTCTGCTTCACCCTCCAGACTTCACCTTCTCCTTCTCTTTCTTCTGCTTTTTCTGATTCACCCTCCAGACTTCAACTTCTCCTTCTCCTTCTTCTGATTCTTCTTATTCACCCTCCAGACTTCACCATCTCCTTCTCCTTCTTCTGCTGCTTCTGATTCACCGTCCTGACTTCACCTTCTCCTTCTCCTTCTTCTACTTCTTCTGATTCACCCTCCTGACTTCACCTTCTCCTTCTCCTTCTTCTACTTCTTCTGCTTCACCCTCCAGACTTCACCTTCTCCTTCTCCTTCTTATTCTGCTTCTTCTGATTCACCCTCCAGACTTCACCTTCTCCTTCTCCTTCTTCTGCTTCTTCTGATTCACCCTCCAGACTTCACCTTCTCCTTCTCCTTCTTCTGCTTCTTCTGATTCACCCTCCAGACGTCACCTTCTCCTTCTCCTTCTTCTACTTCTTCTGATTCACCCTCCAGACTTCATCTTCTCCTTCTCCTTCTCCTTCTTCAGCTTCTTCTGATTCACCCTCCAGACTTCACCTTCTCCTTCTCCTTCTTCTGCTTCTTCTGATTCCCCCTCCAGACTTCACCTTCTCCTTCTCCTTCTTCTACTTCTTCTGATTCACCCTCCAGACTTCACCTTCTCCTTCTCCTTCTTCTACTTCTTCTGATTCACCCTCCAGACTTCACCTTCTCCTTCTCCTTCTTCTGCTTCTTCTGATTCACCCTCCAGACTTCACCTTCTCCTTCTCCTTCTTCTGCTTCTTCTGATTCACCCTCCAGACTTCACCTTCTCCTTCTCCTTCTTCTGCTTCTTCTGATTCACCCTTCAGACTTCACCTTCTCCTTCTCCTTCTTCTGCTTCTTCTGATTCACCCTCCAGACCTCACCTTCTCCTTCTCCTTCTTATACTTCTTCTGATTCACCCTCCAGACTTCATCTTCTCCTTCTCCTTCTTCTGCTTCTTCTGATTCACCCTCCAGACTTCACCTTCTCCTTCTCCTTCTTCTGCTTCTTCTGATTCACCCTCCAGACTTCGCCTTCTCCTTCTCCTTCTTCTACTTCTTCTGATTCACCCTCCAGAGTTCACCTTCTCCTTCTCCTTCATCTACTTCTCCTGATTCACCCTCCAGTCTTCACCTTCTCCTTATCCATCTTCTGCTTCTTCTGATTCACCCTCCAGACTTCACCTTCTCCTTCTCCTTCTTCTGCATTTTCTGATTCACCATCCTGACTTCACCTTCTCCTTCTCCTTCTTCTGCTTCTTCTGATTCACCCTCCAGACTTCACCTTCTCCTTCCCCTTCTTCTACTTCTTCAGATTCACCCTCCAGACTTCACCTTCTCCTTCTCCTTCTTCTACTTCTTCTGATTCACCCTCCAGATTTCACCTCCTCCTTCTCCTTCTTCTGCTTCTTCTGATTCACCCTCCAGGCTTCACCTTCTCCTTCTCCTTCTTCTGCTTCTTCTGATTCACCCTCCAGACTTCACCTTCTCCTTCTCCCTCTTCTGCTTCTTCTGATTCACCCTTCGGACTTCACCTTCTCCTTCTCCTTCTTCTGCTTCTTCTGATTCACCCTCCAGACCTCACCTTCTCCTTCTCCTTCTTATACTTCTTCTGATTCACCCTCCAGACTTCATCTTCTCCTTCTCCTTCTTCTGCTTCTTCTGATTCACCCTCCAGACTTCACCTTCTCCTTCTCCTTCTTCTGCTTCTTCTGATTCACACTCCAGACTTCGCCTTCTCCTTCTCCTTCTTCTACTTCTTCTGATTCACCCTCCAGAGTTCACCTTCTCCTTCATCTACTTCTCCTGATTCACCCTCCAGTCTTCACCTTCTCCTTATCCTTCTTCTGCTTCTTCTGATTCACCCTGCAGACTTCACCTTCTCCTTCTCCTTCTTCTGCATTTTCTGATTCACCCTCCTGACTTCACCTTCTCCTTCTCCTTCTTCTACTTCTTCTGATTCACCCTCCAGACTTCACCTTCTCCTTCTCTTTCTTCTACTTCTTCTGATTCACCCTCCAGTCTTCACCTTCTCCTTCTCCTTCTTCTGCTTCTTCTGATTCACCCTCCAGACTTCACCTTCTCCTTCTCCTTCTTCTACTTCTTCTGATTCACCCTCCAGACTTCACCTTCTCCTTCTCCTTCTTCTGCTTCTTCTGATTCACCCTCCAGACTTCACCTTCTCCTTCTCCTTCGTCTACTTCTTCTGCTTCACCCTCCAGACTACACCTTCTCCTTCTCCTTCTTCTACTTCTTCTGATTCACCCTCCAGACTTCACCTTCTCCTTCTCCTTCTTCTGCTTCTTCTGATTCACCCTCCAGACTTCACCATCTCCTTCTCCTTCTTCTAATTCTTCTGATTCACCCTCCAGACTTCACCTTCTCCTTCTCCTTCTTCTACTTCTTATGATTCACCCTCCAGACTTCACCTTCTCCTTCTTCTACTTCTTCTGCTTCTCCCTCCAGACTTCACCTTCTCCTTCTCCTTCTTCTGCTTCTTCTGATTCACCTTCCAGACTTCACCTTCTCCTTCTCCTTCTTCTACTTCTTCTGATTCACCCTCCAGACTTCACCTTCTCCTTCTCCTTCTTCTACTTCTTCTGATTCACCCTCCAGACTTCACCTTTTCCTTCTCCTTCTTCTACTTCTTCTGATTCACCCTCCTGACTTCACCTTCTCCTTCTCCTTCTTCTGCTTCTTCTGCTTCACCCTCCAGACTTCACCTTCTCCTTCTCCTTCTTCTGCTTCTTCTGCTTCACCCTCCAGACTTCACCTTCTCCTTCTCCTTCTTCTGCTTCTTCTGCTTCACCCTCCTGACTTCACCTTTTCCTTCTCCTTCTTCTACTTCTTCTGATTCACCCTCCTGACTTCACCTTCTCCTTCTCCTTCTTCTGCTTCTTCTGCTTCACCCTAAAGACTTCACCTTCTCCTTCTCTTTCTTCTGCTTTTTCTGATTCACCCTCCAGACTTCAACTTCTCCTTCTCCTTCTTCTGATTCTTCTTATTCACCCTCCAGACTTCACCATCTCCTTCTCCTTCTTCTGCTGCTTCTGATTCACCGTCCTGACTTCACCTTCTCCTTCTCCTTCTTCTACTTCTTCTGATTCACCCTCCTGACTTCACCTTCTCCTTCTCCTTCTTCTACTTCTTCTGCTTCACCCTCCAGACTTCACCTTCTCCTTCTCCTTCTTATTCTGCTTCTTCTGATTCACCCTCCAGACTTCACCTTCTCCTTCTCCTTCTTCTGCTTCTTCTGATTCACCCTCCAGACGTCACCTTCTCCTTCTCCTTCTTCTACTTCTTCTGATACACCCTCCAGACTTCATCTTCTCCTTCTCCTTCTCCTTCTTCAGCTTCTTCTGATTCACCCTCCAGACTTCACCTTCTCCTTCTCCTTCTTCTGCTTCTTCTGATTCCCCCTCCAGACTTCACCTTCTCCTTCTCCTTCTTCTACTTCTTCTGATTCACCCTCCAGACTTCACCTTCTCCTTCTCCTTCTTCTACTTCTTCTGATTCACCCTCCAGACTTCACCTTCTCCTTCTCCTTCTTCTGCTTCTTCTGATTCACCCTCCAGACTTCACCTTCTCCTTCTCCTTCTTCTGCTTCTTCTGATTCACCCTCCAGACTTCACCTTCTCCTTCTCCTTCTTCTGCTTCTTCTGATTCACCCTTCAGACTTCACCTTCTCCTTCTCCTTCTTCTGCTTCTTCTGATTCACCCTCCAGACCTCACCTTCTCCTTCTCCTTCTTATACTTCTTCTGATTCACCCTCCAGACTTCATCTTCTCCTTCTCCTTCTTCTGCTTCTTCTGATTCACCCTCCAGACTTCACCTTCTCCTTCTCCTTCTTCTGCTTCTTCTGATTCACCCTCCAGACTTCGCCTTCTCCTTCTCCTTCTTCTACTTCTTCTGATTCACCCTCCAGAGTTCACCTTCTCCTTCTCCTTCATCTACTTCTCCTGATTCACCCTCCAGTCTTCACCTTCTCCTTATCCATCTTCTGCTTCTTCTGATTCACCCTCCAGACTTCACCTTCTCCTTCTCCTTCTTCTGCATTTTCTGATTCACCATCCTGACTTCACCTTCTCCTTCTCCTTCTTCTGCTTCTTCTGATTCACCCTCCAGACTTCACCTTCTCCTTCCCCTTCTTCTACTTCTTCAGATTCACCCTCCAGACTTCACCTTCTCCTTCTCCTTCTTCTACTTCTTCTGATTCACCCTCCAGATTTCACCTCCTCCTTCTCCTTCTTCTGCTTCTTCTGATTCACCCTCCAGGCTTCACCTTCTCCTTCTCCTTCTTCTGCTTCTTCTGATTCACCCTCCAGACTTCACCTTCTCCTTCTCCCTCTTCTGCTTCTTCTGATTCACCCTTCGGACTTCACCTTCTCCTTCTCCTTCTTCTGCTTCTACTGATTCACCCTCCAGACCTCACCTTCTCCTTCTCCTTCTTATACTTCTTCTGATTCACCCTCCAGACTTCATCTTCTCCTTCTCCTTCTTCTGCTTCTTCTGATTCACCCTCCAGACTTCACCTTCTCCTTCTCCTTCTTCTGCTTCTTCTGATTCACACTCCAGACTTCGCCTTCTCCTTCTCCTTCTTCTACTTCTTCTGATTCACCCTCCAGAGTTCACCTTCTCCTTCATCTACTTCTCCTGATTCACCCTCCAGTCTTCACCTTCTCCTTATCCTTCTTCTGCTTCTTCTGATTCACCCTGCAGACTTCACCTTCTCCTTCTCCTTCTTCTGCATTTTCTGATTCACCATCCTGACTTCACCTTCTCCTTCTCCTTCTTCTACTTCTTCTGATTCACCCTCCAGACTTCACCTTCTCCTTCTCCTTCTTCTACTTCTTCTGATTCACCCTCCAGTCTTCACCTTCTCCTTCTCCTTCTTCTGCTTCTTCTGATTCACCCTCCAGACTTCACCTTCTCCTTCTCCTTCTTCTGCTTCTTCTGATTCACCCTCCAGACTTCACCTTCTCCTTCTCCTTCTTCTGCTTCTTCTGATACACCCTCCAGACTTCAACTTCTCCTTCTCCTTCTTCTACTTCTTCTGATTCACCCTCCAGACTTCACCTTCTCCTTCTCCTTCTTCTGCTTCTTCTGATTCACCCTCCAGACTTCACCTTCTCCTTCTCCTTCGTCTACTTCTTCTGCTTCACCCTCCAGACTACACCTTCTCCTTCTCCTTCTTCTACTTCTTCTGATTCACCCTCCAGACTTCACCTTCTCCTTCTCCTTCTTCTGCTTCTTCTGATTCACCCTCCAGACTTCACCATCTCCTTCTCCTTCTTCTAATTCTTCTGATTCACCCTCCAGACTTCACCTTCTCCTTCTCCTTCTTCTACTTCTTCTGATTCACCCTCCAGACTTCACCTTCTCCTTCTTCTACTTCTTCTGCTTCTCCCTCCAGACTTCACCTTCTCCTTCTCCTTCTTCTGCTTCTTCTGATTCACCTTCCAGACTTCACCTTCTCCTTCTCCTTCTTCTACTTCTTCTGATTCACCCTCCAGACTTCACCTTCTTCTTCTCCTTCTTCTACTTCTTCTGATTCACCCTCCAGACTTCACCTTTTCCTTCTCCTTCTTCTACTTCTTCTGATTCACCCTCCTGACTTCACCTTCTCCTTCTCCTTCTTCTGCTTCTTCTGCTTCACCCTCCAGACTTCACCTTCTCCTTCTCCTTCTTCTGCTTCTTCTGCTTCACCCTCCAGACTTCACCTTCTCCTTCTCCTTCTTCTGCTTCTTCTGCTTCACCCTCCTGACTTCACCTTTTCCTTCTCCTTCTTCTACTTCTTCTGATTCACCCTCCAGACTTCACCTTCTCCTTCTCCTTCTTCTGCTTCTTCTGCTTCACCCTCCAGACTTCACATTCACCTTCTCCTTCTTCTGCTTCTTCTGCTTCGCCCTCCAGACTTCACCTTCTCCTTCTCCTTCTTCTGCTTCTTCTGCTTCACCCTCCAGACTTCACGTTCTCCTTCTCCTTCTTCTGCTTCTTCTGCTTCAGCCTCCTGACTTCACCATCTCCTTCTCCTTCTTCTACTTCTTCTGATTCACCCTCCAGACTTCACCTTCTCCTTCTCCTTCTTCTGCTTCTTCTGCTTCACCCTCCAGACTTCCCCTTCTCCTTGTCCTTCTTCTGCTTCTTCTGCTGCGCCCTCCAGACTTCACCTTCGCCTTCTCCTTCTTCTGCTTCTTCTGCTTCATCCTCCTGACTTCAACTTCTCCTTCTCCTTCTTCTACTTCTTCTGCTTCATCCCCCTGACTTCACCTTCTCCTTCTCCTTCTTCTGCTTCTTCTGATTCACCCTCCTAACTTCACCTTCTCCTTCTCCTTCTTCTGCTTCTTCTGATTCACCCTCCTGAAATCACCTTCTCCTTCTCCTTCTTCTGCTTCTTCTGATTCACCCTCCAGACTTCACCTTCTCCTTCTCCTTCTTCTGCTTCTTCTGATTCACCCTCCAGACTTCACCTTCTCCTTCTCCTTCTTCTGCTTCTTCTGATTCACCCTCCTGACTTCACCTTCTCCTTCTCCTTCTTCTGCTTCTTCTGATTCACCCTCCAGACTTCACCTTCTCCTTCTCCTTCTTCTACTTCTTCTGATTCACCCTCCAGACTTCACCTTCTCCTTCTACTTCTTCTGCTTCTTCTGATTCACCCTCCAGACATCACCTTCTCCTTCTCCTTCTTTTGCTTCTTCTGATTCACCCTCCAGACTTCACCTTCTCCTTCTCCTTTTTCGACTTCTTCTGATTCACCCTCCAGACTTCACCTTCTCCTTCTCCTTCTTCTGCTTCTTCTGATTCACCCTCCAGACTTCACCTTCTCCTTCTCCTTCGTCTACTTCTTCTGATTCACCCTCCAGACTACACCTTCTCCTTCTCCTTCTTCTACTTCTTCTGATTCCCCCTCCAGACTTCACCTTCTCCTTCTCCTTCTTCTGCTTCTTCTGATTCACCCTCCAGACTTCACCTTCTCCTTCTCCTTCTTCTACTTCTTCTGATTCACCCTCCAGACTTCACCTTCTCGTTCTCCTTCTTCTACTTCTTCTGATTCACCCTCCAGACTTCACCTTCTCCTTCTCCTTCTTCTACTTCTTCTGCTTCTCCCTCCAGACTACACCTTATCCTTCTCCTTCTTCTGCTTCTTCTGATTCACCCTCCAGACTTCACCTTCTCCTTCTCCTTCTTCTACTTCTTCTGATTCACCCTCCAGACTTCACCTTCTCCTTCTCCTTCTTCTACTTCTTCTGATTCACCCTCCAGACTTCACCTTCTCCTTCTCCTTCTTCTACTTCTTCTGATTCACCCTCCTGACTTCACCTTCTCCTTCTCCTTCTTCTGCTTCTTCTGCTTCACCCTCCAGACTTCACCTTCTCCTTCTCCTTCTTCTGCTTCTTCTGCTTCACCCTCCAGACTTCACCTTCTCCATCTCCTTCTTCTGCTTCTTCTGCTTCACCCTCCTGACTTCACCTTCTCCTTCTCCTTCTTCTACTTCTTCTGATTCACCCTCCAGACTTCACCTTCTCCTTCTCCTTCTTCTGCTTCTTCTGCTTCACCCTCCAGACTTCACCTTCTCCTTCTCCTTCTTCTGCTTCTTCTGCTTCGCCCTCCAGACTTCACCTTCTCCTTCTCCTTCTTCTGCTTCTTCTGCTTCACCCTCCAGACTTCACCTTCTTCTTCTCCTTCTTCTGCTTCTTCTGCTTCACCCTCCTGACTTCACCTTCTCCTTCTCCTTCTTCTACTTCTTCTGAATCACCCTCCAGACTTCACCTTCTCCTTCTCCTTCTTCTGCTTCTACTGCTTCACCCTCCAGACTTCACCTTCTCCTTCTCCTTCTTCTGCTTCTTCTGCTGCGCCCTCCAGACTTCATCTTCTCCTTCTCCTTCTTCTGCTTCTTCTGCTTCACCTTCCTGACTTCACCATCTCCTTCTCCTTCTTCTGCTTCTTCTGATTCACCCTCCTAACTTCACCTTCTCCTTCTCCTTCTTCTGCTTCTTCTGATTCACCCTCCTGACTTCACCTTCTCCTTCTCCTTCTTCTGCTTCTTCTGATACACCCTCCAGACTTCACCTTCTCCTTCTCCTTCTTCTGCTTCTTCTGCTTCACCCTCCAGACTTCACATTCACCTTCTCCTTCTTCTGCTTCTTCTGCTTCGCCCTCCAGACTTCACCTTCTCCTTCTCCTTCTTCTGCTTCTTCTGCTTCACCCTCCAGACTTCACCTTCTCCTTCTCCTTCTTCTGCTTCTTCTGCTTCACCCTCCTGACTTCACCATCTCCTTCTCCTTCTTCTACTTCTTCTGATTCACCCTCCAGACTTCACCTTCTCCTTCTCCTTCTTCTGCTTCTTCTGCTTCACCCTCCAGACTTCACCTTCTCCTTCTCCTTCTTCTGCTTCTTCTGCTTCACCCTCCAGACTTCACCTTCTCCTACTCCTTCTTCTGCTTCTTCTGATTCACCCTCCAGACTTCACCTTCTCCTTCTCCTTCTTCTACTTCTTCTGATTCACCCTCCAGACTTCACCTTCTCCTTCTACTTCTTCTGCTTCTTCTGATTCACCCTCCAGACATCACCTTCTCCTTCTCCTTCTTTTGCTTCTTCTGATTCACCCTCCAGACTTCACCTTCTCCTTCTCCTTTTTCGACTTCTTCTGATTCACCCTCCAGACTTCACCTTCTCCTTCTCCTTCTTCTGCTTCTTCTGATTCACCCTCCAGACTTCACCTTCTCCTTCTCCTTCGTCTACTTCTTCTGATTCACCCTCCAGACTACACCTTCTCCTTCTCCTTCTTCTACTTCTTCTGATTCCCCCTCCAGACTTCACCTTCTCCTTCTCCTTCTTCTGCTTCTTCTGATTCACCCTCCAGACTTCACCTTCTCCTTCTCCTTCTTCTACTTCTTCTGATTCACCCTCCAGACTTCACCTTCTCGTTCTCCTTCTTCTACTTCTTCTGATTCACCCTCCAGACTTCACCTTCTCCTTCTCCTTCTTCTACTTCTTCTGCTTCTCCCTCCAGACTACACCTTATCCTTCTCCTTCTTCTGCTTCTTCTGATTCACCCTCCAGACTTCACCTTCTCCTTCTCCTTCTTCTACTTCTTCTGATTCACCCTCCAGACTTCACCTTCTCCTTCTCCTTCTTCTACTTCTTCTGATTCACCCTCCAGACTTCACCTTCTCCTTCTCCTTCTTCTACTTCTTCTGATTCACCCTCCTGACTTCACCTTCTCCTTCTCCTTCTTCTGCTTCTTCTGCTTCACCCTCCAGACTTCACCTTCTCCTTCTCCTTCTTCTGCTTCTTCTGCTTCACCCTCCAGACTTCACCTTCTCCATCTCCTTCTTCTGCTTCTTCTGCTTCACCCTCCTGACTTCACCTTCTCCTTCTCCTTCTTCTACTTCTTCTGATTCACCCTCCAGACTTCACCTTCTCCTTCTCCTTCTTCTGCTTCTTCTGCTTCACCCTCCAGACTTCACCTTCTCCTTCTCCTTCTTCTGCTTCTTCTGCTTCGCCCTCCAGACTTCACCTTCTCCTTCTCCTTCTTCTGCTTCTTCTGCTTCACCCTCCAGACTTCACCTTCTTCTTCTCCTTCTTCTGCTTCTTCTGCTTCACCCTCCTGACTTCACCTTCTCCTTCTCCTTCTTCTACTTCTTCTGAATCACCCTCCAGACTTCACCTTCTCCTTCTCCTTCTTCTGCTTCTACTGCTTCACCCTCCAGACTTCACCTTCTCCTTCTCCTTCTTCTGCTTCTTCTGCTGCGCCCTCCAGACTTCATCTTCTCCTTCTCCTTCTTCTGCTTCTTCTGCTTCACCTTCCTGACTTCACCATCTCCTTCTCCTTCTTCTGCTTCTTCTGATTCACCCTCCTAACTTCACCTTCTCCTTCTCCTTCTTCTGCTTCTTCTGATTCACCCTCCTGACTTCACCTTCTCCTTCTCCTTCTTCTGCTTCTTCTGATACACCCTCCAGACTTCACCTTCTCCTTCTCCTTCTTCTGCTTCTTCTGCTTCACCCTCCAGACTTCACATTCACCTTCTCCTTCTTCTGCTTCTTCTGCTTCGCCCTCCAGACTTCACCTTCTCCTTCTCCTTCTTCTGCTTCTTCTGCTTCACCCTCCAGACTTCACCTTCTCCTTCTCCTTCTTCTGCTTCTTCTGCTTCACCCTCCTGACTTCACCATCTCCTTCTCCTTCTTCTACTTCTTCTGATTCACCCTCCAGACTTCACCTTCTCCTTCTCCTTCTTCTGCTTCTTCTGCTTCACCCTCCAGACTTCACCTTCTCCTTCTCCTTCTTCTGCTTCTTCTGCTGCGCCCTCCAGACTTCACCTTCTCCTTCTCCTTCTTCTGCTTCTTCTGCTTCATCCTCCTGACTTCACCTTCTCCTTCTCCTTCTTCTACTTCTTCTGCTTCAACCCCTGACTTCACCTTCTCCTTCTCCTTCTTCTGCTTCTTCTGATTCACCCTCCTAACTTCACCTTCTCCTTCTCCTTCTTCTGCTTCTTCTGATTCACCCTCCTGACTTCACCTTCTCCTTCTCCTTCTTCTGCTTCTTCTGATTCACCCTCCAGAGTTCACCTTCTCCTTCTCCTTCTTCTGCTTCTTCTGATTCACCCTCCAGACTTCACCTTCTCCTTCTTCTTCTGCTTCTTCTGATTCACCCTCCTGACTTCACCTTCTCCTTCTCCTTCTTCTGCTTCTTCTGATTCACCCTCTAGACTTCACCTTCTCCTTCTCCTTCTTCTACTTCTTCTGATTCACCCTCCAGACTTCATCTTCTCCTTTTACTTCTTCTGCTTCTTCTGATTCACCCTCCAGACTTCACCTTCTCCTTCTCCTTCTTTTGCTTCTTCTGATTCACCCTCCAGACTTCACCTTCTCCTTCTCCTTCTTCTACTTCTTCTGATTCACCCTCCAGACTTCACCTTCTCCTTCTCCTTCTTCTGCTTCTTCTGATTCACCCTCCAGACTACACCTTCTCCTTCTCCTTCTTCTACTTCTTCTGATTCCCCCTCCAGACTTCACCTTCTCCTTCTCCTTCTTCTGCTTCTTCTGATTCACCCTCCAGACTTCACCTTCTCCTTCTCCTTCTTCTACTTCTTCTGATTCACACTCCAGACTTCACCTTCTCGTTCTCCTTCTTCTACTTCTTCTGATTCACCCTCCAGACTTCACCTTTTCCTTCTCCTTCTTCTACTTCTTCTGCTTCTCCCTCCAGACTTCACCTTCTCCTTCTCCTTCTTCTGCTTCTTCTGATTCACCCTCCAGACTTCACCTTCTCCTTCTCCTTCTTCTACTTCTTCTGATTCACCCTCCAGACTTCACCTTCTCCTTCTCCTTCTTCTACTTCTTCTGATTCACCCACCTGACTTCACCTTCTCCTTCTCCTTCTTCTGCTTCTTCTGCTTCACCCTCCAGACTTCACCTTCTCCTTCTCCTTCTTCTGCTTCTTCTGCTTCACCCTCCAGACTTCACCTTCTCCATCTCCTTCTTCTGCTTCTTCTGCTTCACCCTCCAGACTTCATCTTCTCCTTCTCCTTCTTCTGCTTCTTCTGCTTCACCCTCCAGACTTCACCTTCTCCTTCTCCTTCTTCTGCTTCTGCTGCGCCCTCCAGACTTCACCTTCTCCTTTTCCTTCTTCTGCTTCTTCTGATTCACCCTCCAGACTTCACCTTCTCCTTCTCCTTCTTTTGCTTCTTCTGATTCACCCTCCAGACTACACCTTCTCCTTCTCCTTCTTCTACTTCTTCTGATTCACCCTCCAGACTTCACCTTCTCCTTCTCCTTCTTCTGCTTCTTCTGATTCACCCTCCAGACTACACCTTCTCCTTCTCCTTCTTCTACTTCTTCTGATTCCCCCTCCAGACTTCACCTTCTCCTTCTCCTTCTTCTGCTTCTTCTGATTCACCCTCCAGACTTCACCTTCTCCTTCTCCTTCTTCTACTTCTTCTGATTCACCCTCCAGACTTCACCTTCTCGTTCTCCTTCTTCTACTTCTTCTGATTCACCCTCCAGACTTCACCTTCTCCTTCTCCTTCTTCTACTTCTTCTGCTTCTCCCTCCAGACTTCACCTTCTCCTTCTCCTTCTTCTGCTTCTTCTGCTTCACCCTCCAGACTTCACCTTCTCCTTCTCCTTCTTCTGCTTCTTCTGCTTCGCCCTCCAGACTTCACCTTCTCCTTCTCCTTCTTCTGCTTCTTCTGCTTCACCCTCCAGACTTCACCTTCTTCTTCTCCTTCATCTGCTTCTTCTGCTTCACCCTCCTGACTTCACCTTCTCCTTCTCCTTCTTCTACTTCTTCTGATTCACCCTCCAGACTTAACCTTCTCCTTCTCCTTCTTCTGCTTCTTCTGCTTCACCCTCCAGACTTCACCTTCTCCTTCTCCTTCTTCTGCTTCTGCTGCGCCCTCCAGACTTCACCTTCTCCTTTTCCTTCTTCTGCTTCTTCTGATTCACCCTCCAGACTTCACCTTCTCCTTCTCCTTCTTTTGCTTCTTCTGATTCACCCTCCAGACTACACCTTCTCCTTCTCCTTCTTCTACTTCTTCTGATTCACCCTCCAGACTTCACCTTCTCCTTCTCCTTCTTCTGCTTCTTCTGATTCACCCTCCAGACTACACCTTCTCCTTCTCCTTCTTCTACTTCTTCTGATTCCCCCTCCAGACTTCACCTTCTCCTTCTCCTTCTTCTGCTTCTTCTGATTCACCCTCCAGACTTCACCTTCTCCTTCTCCTTCTTCTACTTCTTCTGATTCACCCTCCAGACTTCACCTTCTCGTTCTCCTTCTTCTACTTCTTCTGATTCACCCTCCAGACTTCACCTTCTCCTTCTCCTTCTTCTACTTCTTCTGCTTCTCCCTCCAGACTTCACCTTCTCCTTCTCCTTCTTCTGCTTCTTCTGATTCACCCTCCAGACTTCACCTTCTCCTTCTCCTTCTTCTACTTCTTCTGATTCACCCTCCAGACTTCACCTTCTCCTTCTCCTTCTTCTACTTCTTCTGATTCACCCTCCTGACTTCACCTTCTCCTTCTCCTTCTTCTGCTTCACCCTCCAGACTTCACCTTCTCCTTCTCCTTCTTCTGCTTCTTCTGCTTCACCCTCCAGACTTCACCTTCTCCATCTCCTTCTTCTGCTTCTTCTGCTTCACCCTCCTGACTTCACCTTCTCCTTCTCCTTCTTCTACTTAATCTGATTCACCCTCCAGACTTCACCTTCTCCTTCTCCTTCTTCTGCTTCTTCTGCTTCACCCTCCAGACTTCACCTTCTCCTTCTCCTTCTTCTGCTTCTTCTGCTTCGCCCTCCAGACTTCACCTTCTCCTTCTCCTTCTTCTGCTTCTTCTGCTTCACCCTCCAGACTTCACCTTCTTCTTCTCCTTCTTCTGCTTCTTCTGCTTCACCCTCCTGACTTCACCTTCTTCTTCTCCTTCTTCTACTTCTTCTGATTCACCCTCCAGACTTCACCTTCTCCTTCTCCTTCTTCTGCTTCTTCTGCTTCACCCTCCAGACTTCACCTTCTCCTTCTCCTTCTTCTGCTTCTTCTGCTGCGCCCTCCAGACTTCATCTTCTCCTTCTCCTTCTTCTGCTTCTTCTGCTTCACCTTCCTGACTTCACCATCTCCTTCTCCTTCTTCTGCTTCTTCTGATTCACCCTCCTAACTTCACCTTCTCCTTCTCCTTCTTCTGCTTCTTCTGATTCACCCTCCTGACTTCACCTTCTCCTTCTCCTTCTTCTGCTTCTTCTGATTTACCCTCCAGACTTCACCTTCTCCTTCTCCTTCTTCTGCTTCTTCTGATTCACCCTCCAGACTTCACCTTCTCCTTCTCCTTCTTCTGCTTCTTCTGATTCACCCTCCAGACCTCACCTTCTCCTTCTCCTTCTTCTACTTCTTCTGATTCACCCTCCAGACTTCATCTTCGCCTTCTCCTTTTTCTGCTTCTTCTGATTCACCCTCCGACTTCACATTCTCCTTCTCCTTCTTCTGCTTCTTCTGATTCCCCCTCCAGACTTCACCTTCTCCTTCTCCTTCTTCTACTTCTTCTGATTCACCCTCCAGACTTCACCTTCTCCTTCTCCTTCTTCTACTTCTTCTGATTCACCCTCCAGTCTTCACCTTCTCCTTCTCCTTCTTCTGCTTCTTCTGCTTCACCCTCCAGACTTCACCTTCTCCTTCTCTTTCTTCTGCTTCTTCTGATTCACCCTCCAGACTTCAACTTCTCCTTCTCCTTCTTCTGCTTCTTCTGATTCACCCTCCAGACTTCACCTTCTCCTTCTCCTTCGTCTACTTCTTCTGCTTCACCCTCCAGACTACACCTTCTCCTTCTCCTTCTTCTACTTCTTCTGATTCACCCTCCAGACTTCACCTTCTCCTTCTCCTTCTTCTGCTTCTTCTGATTCACCCTCCAGACTTCACCTTCTCCTTCTCCTTCTTCTACTTCTTCTGATTCACCCTCCAGTCTTCACCTTCTCCTTCTCCTTCTTCTGCTTCTTCTGATTCACCCTCCAGACTTCACCTTCTCCTTCTCCTTCTTCTGCTTCTTCTGATTCACCCTCCAGACTTCACCTTCTCCTTCTCCTTCTTCTGCTTCTTCTGATACACCCTCCAGACTTCAACTTCTCCTTCTCCTTCTTCTACTTCTTCTGATTCACCCTCCAGACTTCACCTTCTCCTACTCCTTCTTCTGCTTCTTCTGATTCACCCTCCAGACTTCACCTTCTCCTTCTCCTTCGTCTACTTCTTCTGCTTCACCCTCCAGACTACACCTTCTTCTTCTCCTTCTTCTACTTCTTCTGATTCACCCTCCAGACTTCACCTTCTCCTTCTGCTTCTTCTGCTTCTTCTGCTTCACCCTCCTGACTTCACCTTCTCCTTCTCCTTCTTCTACTTCTTCTGATTCACCCTCCAGACTTCACCTTCTCCTTCTCCTTCTTCTGCTTCTTCTGCTTCACCCTCCAGACTTCACCTTCTCCTTCTCCTTCTTCTGCTTCTTCTGCTTCGCCCTCCAGCCTTCACCTTCTCCTTCTCCTTCTTCTGCTTCTTCTGCTTCACCCTCCAGACTTCACCTTCTTCTTCTCCTTCTTCTGCTTCTTCTGCTTCACCCTCCTGACTTCACCTTCTCCTTCTCCTTCTTCTACTTCTTCTGAATCACCCTCCAGACTTCACCTTCTCCTTCTCCTTCTTCTGCTTCTTCTGCTTCACCCTCCAGACTTCACCTTCTCCTTCTCCTTCTTCTGCTTCTTCTGCTGCGCCCTCCAGACTTCATCTTCTCCTTCTCCTTCTTCTGCTTCTTCTGCTTCACCTTCCTGACTTCACCATCTCCTTCTCCTTCTTCTGCTTCTTCTGATTCACCCTCCTAACTTCACCTTCTCCTTCTCCTTCTTCTGCTTCTTCTGATTCACCCTCCTGACTTCACCTTCTCCTTCTCCTTCTTCTGCTTCTTCTGATACACCCTCCAGACTTCACCTTCTCCTTCTCCTTCTTCTGCTTCTTCTGCTTCACCCTCCAGACTTCACATTCACCTTCTCCTTCTTCTGCTTCTTCTGCTTCGCCCTCCAGACTTCACCTTCTCCTTCTCCTTCTTCTGCTTCTTCTGCTTCACCCTCCAGACTTCACCTTCTCCTTCTCCTTCTTCTGCTTCTTCTGCTTCACCCTCCTGACTTCACCATCTCCTTCTCCTTCTTCTACTTCTTCTGATTCACCCTCCAGACTTCACCTTCTCCTTCTCCTTCTTCTGCTTCTTCTGCTTCACCCTCCAGACTTCACCTTCTCCTTCTCCTTCTTCTGCTTCTTCTGCTGCGCCCTCCAGACTTCACCTTCTCCTTCTCCTTCTTCTGCTTCTTCTGCTTCATCCTCCTGACTTCACCTTCTCCTTCTCCTTCTTCTACTTCTTCTGCTTCACCCCCCTGACTTCACCTTCTCCTTCTCCTTCTTCTGCTTCTTCTGATTCACCCTCCTAACTTCACCTTCTCCTTCTCCTTCTTCTGCTTCTTCTGATTCACCCTCCTTACTTCACCTTCTCCTTCTCCTTCTTCTGCTTCTTCTGATTCACCCTCCAGAGTTCACCTTCTCCTTCTCCTTCTTCTGCTTCTTCTGATTCACCCTCCAGACTTCACCTTCTCCTTCTTCTTCTGCTTCTGCTGATTCACCCTCCTGACTTCACCTTCTCCTTCTCCTTCTTCTGCTTCTTCTGATTCACCCTCTAGACTTCACCTTCTCCTTCTTCTACTTCTTCTGATTCACCCTCCAGACTTCACCTTCTCCTTTTACTTCTTCTGCTTCTTCTGATTCACCCTCCAGACTTCACCTTCTCCTTCTCCTTCTTTTGCTTCTTCTGATTCACCCTCCAGACTTCACCTTCTCCTTCTCCTTCTTCTACTTCTTCTGATTCACCCTCCAGACTTCACCTTCTCCTTCTCCTTCTTCTGCTTCTTCTGATTCACCCTCCAGACTTCACCTTCTCCTTCTCCTTCGTCTACTTCTTCTGATTCACCCTCCAGACTACACCTTCTCCTTCTCCTTCTTCTACTTCTTCTGATTCCCCCTCCAGACTTCACCTTCTCCTTCTCCTTCTTCTGCTTCTTCTGATTCACCCTCCAGACTTCACCTTCTCCTTCTCCTTCTTCTACTTCTTCTGATTCACACTCCAGACTTCACCTTCTCGTTCTCCTTCTTCTACTTCTTCTGATTCACCCTCCAGACTTCACCTTCTCCTTCTCCTTCTTCTACTTCTTCTGCTTCTCCCTCCAGACTTCACCTTCTCCTTCTCCTTCTTCTGCTTCTTCTGATTCACCCTCCAGACTTCACCTTCTCCTTCTCCTTCTTCTACTTCTTCTGATTCACCCTCCAGACTTCACCTTCCCCTTCTCCTTCTTCTACTTCTTCTGATTCACCCTCCTGACTTCACCTTCTCCTTCTCCTTCTTCTGCTTCTTCTGCTTCACCCTCCAGACTTCACCTTCTCCTTCTCCTTCTTCTGCTTCTTCTGCTTCACCCTCCAGACTTCACCTTCTCCATCTCCTTCTTCTGCTTCTTCTGCTTCACCCTCCTGACTTCACCTTCTCCTTCTCCTTCTTCTACTTAATCAGATTCACCCTCCAGACTTCACCTTCTCCTTCTCCTTCTTCTGCTTCTTCTGCTTCACCCTCCAGACTTCACCTTCTCCTTCTCCTTCTTCTGCTTCTTCTGCTTCGCCCTCCAGACTTCACCTTCTCCTTCTCCTTCTTCTGCTTCTTCTGCTTCACCCTCCAGACTTCACCTTCTTCTTCTCCTTCTTCTGCTTCTTCTGCTTCACCCTCCTGACTTCACCTTCTCCTTCTCCTTCTTCTACTTCTTCTGATTCACCCTCCAGACTTCACCTTCTCCTTCTCCTTCTTCTGCTTCTTCTGCTTCACCCTCCAGACTTCACCTTCTCCTTCTCCTTCTTCTGCTTCTGCTGCGCCCTCCAGACTTCACCTTCTCCTTTTCCTTCTTCTGCTTCTTCTGATTCACCCTCCAGACTTCACCTTCTCCTTCTCCTTCTTTTGCTTCTTCTGATTCACCCTCCAGACTACACCTTCTCCTTCTCCTTCTTCTACTTCTTCTGATTCACCCTCCAGACTTCACCTTCTCCTTCTCCTTCTTCTGCTTCTTCTGATTCACCCTCCAGACTACACCTTCTCCTTCTCCTTCTTCTACTTCTTCTGATTCCCCCTCCAGACTTCACCTTCTCCTTCTCCTTCTTCTGCTTCTTCTGATTCACCCTCCAGACTTCACCTTCTCCTTCTCCTTCTTCTACTTCTTCTGATTCACCCTCCAGACTTCACCTTCTCGTTCTCCTTCTTCTACTTCTTCTGATTCACCCTCCAGACTTCACCTTCTCCTTCTCCTTCTTCTACTTCTTCTGCTTCTCCCTCCAGACTTCACCTTCTCCTTCTCCTTCTTCTGCTTCTTCTGATTCACCCTCCAGACTTCACCTTCTCCTTCTCCTTCTTCTACTTCTTCTGATTCACCCTCCAGACTTCACCTTCTCCTTCTCCTTCTTCTACTTCTTCTGATTCACCCTCCTGACTTCACCTTCTCCTTCTCCTTCTTCTGCTTCTTCTGCTTCACCCTCCAGACTTCACCTTCTCCTTCTCCTTCTTCTGCTTCTTCTGCTTCACCCTCCAGACTTCACCTTCTCCATCTCCTTCTTCTGCTTCTTCTGCTTCACCCTCCTGACTTCACCTTCTCCTTCTCCTTCTTCTACTTAATCTGATTCACCCTCCAGACTTCACCTTCTCCTTCTCCTTCTTCTGCTTCTTCTGCTTCACCCTCCAGACTTCACCTTCTCCTTCTCCTTCTTCTGCTTCTTCTGCTTCGCCCTCCAGACTTCACCTTCTCCTTCTCCTTCTTCTGCTTCTTCTGCTTCACCCTCCAGACTTCACCTTCTTCTTCTCCTTCTTCTGCTTCTTCTGCTTCACCCTCCTGACTTCACCTTCTCCTTCTCCTTCTTCTACTTCTTCTGATTCACCCTCCAGACTTCACCTTCTCCTTCTCCTTCTTCTGCTTCTTCTGCTTCACCCTCCAGACTTCACCTTCTCCTTCTCCTTCTTCTGCTTCTTCTGCTGCGCCCTCCAGACTTCATCTTCTCCTTCTCCTTCTTCTGCTTCTTCTGCTTCACCTTCCTGACTTCACCATCTCCTTCTCCTTCTTCTGCTTCTTCTGATTCACCCTCCTAACTTCACCTTCTCCTTCTCCTTCTTCTGCTTCTTCTGATTCACCCTCCTGACTTCACCTTCTCCTTCTCCTTCTTCTGCTTCTTCTGATTCACCCTCCAGACTTCTCCTTCTCCTTCTCCTTCTTCTGCTTCTTCTGATTCACCCTCCAGACTTCACCTTCTCCTTCTCCTTCTTCTGCTTCTTCTGATTCACCCTCCAGACCTCACCTTCTCCTTCTCCTTCTTCTACTTCTTCTGATTCACCCTCCAGACTTCATCTTCGCCTTCTCCTTTTTCTGCTTCTTCTGATTCACCCTCCGACTTCACATTCTCCTTCTCCTTCTTCTGCTTCTTCTGATTCCCCCTCCAGACTTCACCTTCTCCTTCTCCTTCTTCTACTTCTTCTGATTCACCCTCCAGACTTCACCTTCTCCTTCTCCTTCTTCTACTTCTTCTGATTCACCCTCCAGTCTTCACCTTCTCCTTCTCCTTCTTCTGCTTCTTCTGCTTCACCCTCCAGACTTCACCTTCTCCTTCTCTTTCTTCTGCTTCTTCTGATTCACCCTCCAGACTTCAACTTCTCCTTCTCCTTCTTCTGCTTCTTCTGATTCACCCTCCAGACTTCACCTTCTCCTTCTCCTTCGTCTACTTCTTCTGCTTCACCCTCCAGACTACACCTTCTCCTTCTCCTTCTTCTACTTCTTCTGATTCACCCTCCAGACTTCACCTTCTCCTTCTCCTTCTTCTGCTTCTTCTGATTCACCCTCCAGACTTCACCTTCTCCTTCTCCTTCTTCTACTTCTTCTGATTCACCCTCCAGTCTTCACCTTCTCCTTCTCCTTCTTCTGCTTCTTCTGATTCACCCTCCAGACTTCACCTTCTCCTTCTCCTTATTCTGCTTCTTCTGATTCACCCTCCAGACTTCACCTTCTCCTTCTCCTTCTTCTGCTTCTTCTGATACACCCTCCAGACTTCAACTTCTCCTTCTCCTTCTTCTACTTCTTCTGATTCACCCTCCAGACTTCACCTTCTCCTTCTCCTTCTTCTGCTTCTTCTGATTCACCCTCCAGACTTCACCTTCTCCTTCTCCTTCGTCTACTTCTTCTGCTTCACCCTCCAGACTACACCTTCTCCTTCTCCTTCTTCTACTTCTTCTGATTCACCCTCCAGATTTCACCTTCTCCTTCTCCTTCTTCTGCTTCTTCTGATTCACCCTCCAGACTTCACCATCTCCTTCTCCTTCTTCTACTTCTTCTGCTTCTCCCTCCAGACTTCACCTTCTCCTTCTCCTTCTTCTGCTTCTTCTGATTCACCTTCCAGACTTCACCTTCTCCTTCTCCTTCTTCTACTTCTTCTGATTCACCCTCCAGACTTCACCTTCTCCTTCTCCTTCTTCTACTTCTTCTGATTCACCCTCCTGACTTCACCTTCTCCTTCTCCTTCTTCTGCTTCTTCTGCTTCACCCTCCAGACTTCACCTTCTCCTTCTCTTTCTTCTGCTTCTTCTGATTCACCCTCCAGACTTCAACTTCTCCTTCTCCTTCTTCTGATTCTTCTGATTCACCCTCCAGACTTCACCATCTCCTTCTCCTTCTTCTGCTTCTTCTGATTCACCGTCCTGACTTCACCTTCTCCTTCTCCTTCTTCTACTTCTTCTGATTCACCCTCCAGACTTCACCTTCTCCTTCTCCTTCTTCTACTTCTTCTGATTCACCCTCCAGACTTCACCTTTTCCTTCTCCTTCTTCTACTTCTTCTGATTCACCCTCCTGACTTCACCTTCTCCTTCTCCTTCTTCTGCTTCTTCTGCTTCACCCTCCAGACTTCACCTTCTCCTTCTCTTTCTTCTGCTTCTTCTGATTCACTCTCCAGACTTCAACTTCTCCTTCTCCTTCTTCTGATTCTTCTGATTCACCCTCCAGACTTCACCATCTCCTTCTCCTTTTTCTGCTTCTTCTGATTCACCGTCCTGACTTCACCTTCTCCTTCTCCTTCTTCTACTTCTTCTGATTCACCCTCCTGAATTCACCTTCTCCTTCTCCTTCTTCTACTTCTTCTGCTTCACCCTCCAGACTTCACCTTCTCCTTCTCCTTCTTATTCTGCTTCTTCTGATTCACCCTCCAGACTTCACCTTCTCCTTCTCCTTCTTCTGCTTCTTCTGATTCACCCTCCAGACTTCACCTTCTCCTTCTCCTTCTTCTGCTTCTTCTGATTCACCCTCCAGACGTCACCTTCTCCTTCTCCTTCTTCTACTTCTTCTGATTCACCCTCCAGACTTCATCTTCACCTTCTCCTTCTCCTTCTTCAGCTTCTTCTAATTCACCCTCCAGACTTCACCTTCTCCTTCTCCTTCTTCTGCTTCTTCTGATTCCCCCTCCAGACTTCACCTTCTCCTTCTCCTTCTTCTACTTCTTCTGATTCACCCTCCAGACTTCACCTTCTCCTTCTCCTTCTTCTACTTCTTCTGATTCACCCTCCAGACTTCACCTTCTCCTTCTCCTTCTTCTGCTTCTTCTGATTCACCCTCCAGACTTCACCTTCTCCTTCTCCTTCTTCTGCTTCTTCTGATTCACCCTCCAGACTTCACCTTCTCCTTCTCCTTCTTCTGCTTCTTCTGATTCACCCTTCAGACTTCACCTTCTCCTTCTCCTTCTTCTGCTTCTTCTGATTCACCCTCCAGACCTCACCTTCTCCTTCTCCTTCTTATACTTCTTCTGATTCACCCTCCAGACTTCATCTTCTCCTTCTCCTTCTTCTGCTTCTTCTGATTCACCCTCCAGACTTCACCTTCTCCGTCTCCTTCTTCTGCTTCTTCTGATTCACCCTCCAGACTTCGCCTTCTCCTTCTCCTTCTTCTACTTCTTCTGATTCACCCTCCAGAGTTCACCTTCTCCTTCTCCTTCATCTACTTCTCCTGATTCACCCTCCAGTCTTCACCTTCTCCTTATCCATCTTCTGCTTCTTCTGATTCACCCTCCAGACTTCACCTTCTCCTTCTCCTTCTTCTGCATTTTCTGATTCACCATCCTGACTTCACCTTCTCCTTCTCCTTCTTCTGCTTCTTCTGATTCACCCTCCAGACTTCACCTTCTCCTTCTCCTTCTTCTACTTCTTCAGATTCACCCTCCAGACTTCACCTTCTCCTTCTCCTTCTTCTACTTCTTCTGATTCACCCTCCAGATTTCACCTCCTCCTTCTCCTTCTTCTGCTTCTTCTGATTCACCCTCCAGGCTTCACCTTCTTCTTCTCCTTCTTCTGCTTCTTCTGATTCACCCTCCAGACTTCACCTTCTCCTTCTCCCTCTTCTGCTTCTTCTGATTCACCCTTCAGACTTCACCTTCTCCTTCTCCTTCTTCTGCTTCTTCTGATTCACCCTCCAGACCTCACCTTCTCCTTCTCCTTCTTATACTTCTTCTGATTCACCCTCCAGACTTCATCTTCTCCTTCTCCTTCTTCTGCTTCTTCTGATTCACACTCCAGACTTCGCCTTCTCCTTCTCCTTCTTCTACTTCTTCTGATTCACCCTCCAGAGTTCACCTTCTCCTTCATCTACTTCTCCTGATTCACCCTCCAGTCTTCACCTTCTCCTTATCCTTCTTCTGCTTCTTCTGATTCACCCTGCAGACTTCACCTTCTCCTTCTCCTTCTTCTGCATTTTCTGATTCACCCTCCTGACTTCACCTTCTCCTTCTCCTTCTTCTACTTCTTCTGATTCACCCTCCAGACTTCACCTTCTCCTTCTCCTTCTTCTACTTCTTCTGATTCACCCTCCAGTCTTCACCTTCTCCTTCTCCTTCTTCTGCTTCTTCTGATTCACCCTCCAGACTTCACCTTCTCCTTCTCCTTCTTCTGCTTCTTCTGATTCACCCTCCAGACTTCACCTTCTCCTTCTCCTTCTTCTGCTTCATCTGATACACCCTCCAGACTTCAACTTCTCCTTCTCCTTCTTCTACTTCTTCTGATTCACCCTCCAGACTTCACCTTCTCCTTCTCCTTCTTCTGCTTCTTCTGATTCACCCTCCAGACTTCACCTTCTCCTTCTCCTTCGTCTACTTCTTCTGCTTCACCCTCCAGACTACACCTTCTCCTTCTCCTTCTTCTACTTCTTCTGATTCACCCTCCAGACTTCACCTTCTCCTTCTCCTTCTTCTGCTTCTTCTGATTCACCCTCCAGACTTCACCATCTCCTTCTCCTTCTTCTAATTCTTCTGATTCACCCTCCAGACTTCACCTTCTCCTTCTCCTTCTTCTACTTCTTCTGATTCACCCTCCAGACTTCACCTTCTCCTTCTCCTTCTTCTACTTCTTCTGCTTCTCCCTCCAGACTTCACCTTCTCCTTCTCCTTCTTCTGCTTCTTCTGATTCACCTTCCAGACTTCACCTTCTCCTTCTCCTTCTTCTACTTCTTCTGATTCACCCTCCAGACTTCACCTTCTCCTTCTCCTTCTTCTACTTCTTCTGATTCACCCTCCAGACTTCACCTTTTCCTTCTCCTTCTTCTACTTCTTCTGATTCACCCTCCTGACTTCACCTTCTCCTTCTCCTTCTTCTGCTTCTTCTGCTTCACCTTCCAGACTTCACCTTCTCCTTCTCCTTCTTCTGCTTCTTCTGCTTCACCCTCCAGACTTCACCTTCTCCTTCTCCTTCTTCTGCTTCTTCTGCTTCACCCTCCTGACTTCACCTTTTCCTTCTCCTTCTTCTACTTCTTCTGATTCACCCTCCAGACTTCACCTTCTCCTTCTCCTTCTTCTGCTTCTTCTGCTTCACCCTCCAGACTTCACATTCACCTTCTCCTTCTTCTGCTTCTTCTGCTTCGCCCTCCAGACTTCACCTTCTCCTTCTCCTTCTTCTGCTTCTTCTGCTTCACCCTCCAGACTTCACCTTCTCCTTCTCCTTCTTCTGCTTCTTCTGCTTCACCCTCCAGACTTCACCTTCTCCTTCTCCTTCGTCTACTTCTTCTGCTTCACCCTCCAGACTACACCTTCTCCTTCTCCTTCTTCTACTTCTTCTGATTCACCCTCCAGACTTCACCTTCTCCTTCTCCTTCTTCTGCTTCTTCTGATTCACCCTCCAGACTTCACCATCTCCTTCTCCTTCTTCTAATTCTTCTGATTCACCCTCCAGACTTCACCTTCTCCTTCTCCTTCTTCTACTTCTTCTGATTCACCCTCCAGACTTCACCTTCTCCTTCTCCTTCTTCTACTTCTTCTGCTTCTCCCTCCAGACTTCACCTTCTCCTTCTCCTTCTTCTGCTTCTTCTGATTCACCTTCCAGACTTCACCTTCTCCTTCTCCTTCTTCTACTTCTTCTGATTCACCCTCCAGACTTCACCTTCTCCTTCTCCTTCTTCTACTTCTTCTGATTCACCCTCCAGACTTCACCTTTTCCTTCTCCTTCTTCTACTTCTTCTGATTCACCCTCCTGACTTCACCTTCTCCTTCTCCTTCTTCTGCTTCTTCTGCTTCACCCTCCAGACTTCACCTTCTCCTTCTCCTTCTTCTGCTTCTTCTGCTTCACCCTCCAGACTTCACCTTCTCCTTCTCCTTCTTCTGCTTCTTCTGCTTCACCCTCCTGACTTCACCTTTTCCTTCTCCTTCTTCTACTTCTTCTGATTCACCCTCCAGACTTCACCTTCTCCTTCTCCTTCTTCTGCTTCTTCTGCTTCACCCTCCAGACTTCACATTCACCTTCTCCTTCTTCTGCTTCTTCTGCTTCGCCCTCCAGACTTCACCTTCTCCTTCTCCTTCTTCTGCTTCTTCTGCTTCACCCTCCAGACTTCACCTTCTCCTTCTCCTTCTTCTGCTTCTTCTGCTTCAGCCTCCTGACTTCACCATCTCCTTCTCCTTCTTCTACTTCTTCTGATTCACCCTCCAGACTTCACCTTCTCCTTCTCCTTCTTCTGCTTCTTCTGCTTCACCCTCCAGACTTCACCTTCTCCTTCTCCTTCTTCTGCCTCTTCTGCTGCGCCCTCCAGACTTCACCTTCGCCTTCTCCTTCTTCTGCTTCTTCTGCTTCATCCTCCTGACTTCACCTCCTCCTTCTCCTTCTTCTACTTCTTCTGCTTCACCCGCCTGACTTCACCTTCTCCTTCTCCTTCTTCTGCTTCTTCTGATTCAGCCTCCTAACTTCACCTTCTCCTTCTCCTTCTTCTGCTTCTTCTGATTCACCCTCCTGACTTCACCTTCTCCTTCTCCTTCTTCTGCTTCTTCTGATTCACCCTCCAGACTTCACCTTCTCCTTCTCCTTCTTCTGCTTCTTCTGATTCACCCTCCAGACTTCACCTTCTCCTTCTCCTTCTTCTGCTTCTTCTGATTCACCCTCCTGACTTCACCTTCTCCTTCTCCTTCTTCTGCTTCTTCTGATTCACCCTCCAGACTTCACCTTCTCCTTCTCCTTCTTCTACTTCTTCTGATTTCCCTCCAGACTTCACCTTCTCCTTCTACTTCTTCTGCTTCTTCTGATTCACCCTCCAGACATCACCTTCTCCTTCTCCTTCTTTTGCTTCTTCTGATTCACCCTCCAGACTTCACCTTCTCCTTCTCCTTCTTCTACTTCTTCTGATTCACCCTCCAGATTTCAACTTCTCCTTCTCCTTCTTCTGCTTCTTCTGATTCACCCTCCAGACTTCACCTTCTCCTTTTCCTTCGTCTACTTCTTCTGATTCACCCTCCAGATTACACCTTCTCCTTCTCCTTCTTCTACTTCTTCTGATTCCCCCTCCAGACTTCACCTTCTCCTTCTCCTTCTTCTGCTTCTTCTGATTCACCCTCCAGACTTCACCTTCTCCTTCTCCTTCTTCTACTTCTTCTGATTCACCCTCCAGACTTCACCTTCTCGTTCTCCTTCTTCTACTTCTTCTGATTCACCCTCCAGACTTCACCTTCTCCTTCTCCTTCTTCTACTTCTTCTGCTTCTCCCTCCAGACTACACCTTCTCCTTCTCCTTCTTCTGCTTCTTCTGATTCACCCTCCAGACTTCACCTTCTCCTTCTCCTTCTTCTACTTCTTCTGATTCACCCTCCAGACTTCACCTTCTCCTTCTCCTTCTTCTACTTCTTCTGATTCACCCTCCAGACTTCACCTTCTCCTTCTCCTTCTTCTATTCTTCTGATTCACCCTCCTGACTTCACCTTCTCCTTCTCCTTCTTCTGCTTCTTCTGCTTCACCCTCCAGACTTCACCTTCTCCTTCTCCTTCTTCTGCTTCTTCTGCTTCACCCTCCAGACTTCACCTTCTCCATCTCCTTCTTCTGCTTCTTCTGCTTCACCCTCCTGACTTCACCTTGTCCTTCTCCTTCTTCTACTTCTTCTGATTCACCCTCCAGACTTCACCTTCTCCTTCTCCTTCTTCTGCTTCTTCTGCTTCACCCTCCAGACTTCGCCTTCTCCTTCTCCTTCTTCTGCTTCTTCTGCTTCGCCCTCCAGACTTCACCTTCTCCTTCTCCTTCTTCTGCTTCTTCTGCTTCACCCTCCAGACTTCACCTTCTTCTTCTCCTTCTTCTGCTTCTTCTGCTTCACCCTCCTGACTTCACCTTCTCCTTCTCCTTCTGCTACTTCTTCTAATTCACCCTCCAGACTTCACCTTCTCCTTCTCCTTCTTCTGCTTCTTCTGCTTCACCCTCCAGACTTCACCTTCTCCTTCTCCTTCTTCTGCTTCTTCTGCTGCGCCCTCCAGACTTCATCTTCTCCTTCTCCTTCTTCTGCTTCTTCTGCTTCACCTTCCTGACTTCACCATCTCCTTCTCCTTCTTCTGCTTCTTCTGATTCACCCTCCTAACTTCACCTTCTCCTTCTCCTTCTTCTGCTTCTTCTGATTCACCCTCCTGACTTCACCTTCTCCTTCTCCTTCTTCTGCTTCTTCTGATACACCCTCCAGACTTCACCTTCTCCTTCTCCTTCTTCTGCTTCTTCTGCTTCACCCTCCAGACTTCACATTCACCTTCTCCTTCTTCTGCTTCTTCTGCTTCGCCCTCCAGACTTCACCTTCTCCTTCTCCTTCTTCTGCTTCTTCTGCTTCACCCTCCAGACTTCACCTTCTCCTTCTCCTTCTTCTGCTTCTTCTGCTTCACCCTCCTGACTTCACCATCTCCTTCTCCTTCTTCTACTTCTTCTGATTCACCCTCCAGACTTCACCTTCTCCTTCTCCTTCTTCTGCTTCTTCTGCTTCACCCTCCAGACTTCACCTTCTCCTTCTCCTTCTTCTGCTTCTTCTGCTGCGCCCTCCAGACTTCACCTTCTCCTTCTCCTTCTTCTGCTTCTTCTGCTTCATCCTCCTGACTTCACCTTCTCCTTCTCCTTCTTCTACTTCTTCTGCTTCACCCCCCTGACTTCACCTTCTCCTTCTCCTTCTTCTGCTTCTTCTGATTCACCCTCCTAACTTCACCTTCTCCTTCTCCTTCTTCTGCTTCTTCTGATTCACCCTCCTGACTTCACCTTCTCCTTCTCCTTATTCTGCTTCTTCTGATTCACCCTCCAGAGTTCACCTTCTCCTTCTCCTTCTTCTGCTTCTTCTGATTCACCCTCCAGACTTCACCTTCTCCTTCTCCTTCTTCTGCTTCTTCTGATTCACCCTCCTGACATCACCTTCTCCTTCTCCTTCTTCTGCTTCTTCTGATTCACCCTCTAGACTTCACCTTCTCCTTCTCCTTCTTCTACTTCTTCTGATTCACCCTCCAGACTTCACCTTCTCCTTTTACTTCTTCTGCTTCTTCTGATTCACCCTCCAGACTTCACCTTCTCCTTCTCCTTCTTTTGCTTCTTCTGATTCACCCTCCAGACTTCACCTTCTCCTTCTCCTTCTTCTACTTCTTCTGATTCACCCTCCAGACTTCACCTTCTCCTTCTCCTTCTTCTGCTTCTTCTGATTCACCCTCCAGACTTCACCTTCTCCTTCTCCTTCGTCTACTTCTTCTGATTCACCCTCCAGACTACACCTTCTCCTTCTCCTTCTTCTACTTCTTCTGATTCCCCCTCCAGACTTCACCTTCTCCTTCTCCTTCTTCTGCTTCTTCTGATTCACCCTCCAGACTTCACCTTCTCCTTCTCCTTCTTCTACTTCTTCTGATTCACCCTCCAGACTTCACCTTCTCGTTCTCCTTCTTCTACTTCTTCTGATTCACCCTCCAGACTTCACCTTCTCCTTCTCCTTCTTCTACTTCTTCTGCTTCTCCCTCCAGACTTCACCTTCTCCTTCTCCTTCTTCTGCTTCTTCTGATTCACCCTCCAGACTTCACCTTCTCCTTCTCCTTCTTCTACTTCTTCTGATTCACCCTCCAGACTTCACCTTCTCCTTCTCCTTCTTCTACTTCTTCTGATTCACCCTCCAGACTTCACCTTCTCCTTCTCCTTCTTCTACTTCTTCTGATTCACCCTCCAGACTTCACCTTCTCCTTCTCCTTCTTCTGCTTCTTCTGATTCACCCTCCAGACTTCACCTTCTCCTTCTCCTTCTTCTACTTCTTCTGATTCACCCTCCAGACTTCACCTTCTCCTTCTCCTGCTTCTGCTTCTTCTGATTCAGCCTCCAGACTTCACCTTCTCCTTCTCCTTCGTCTACTTCTTCTGATTCAACCTCCAGACTACACCTTCTCCTTCTCCTTCTTCTACTTCTTCTGATTCACCCTCCAGACTTCACCTTCTCCTTCTCCTTCTTCTACTTCTTCTGATTCACCCTCCAGACTTCACCTTCTCCTTCTCCTTCTTCTACTTCTTCTGATTCACCCTCCTGACTTCACCTTCTCCTTCTCCTTCTTCTGCTTCTTCTGCTTCACCCTCCAGACTTCAGCTTCTCCTTCTCCTTCTTCTGCTTCTTCTGCTTCACCCTCCAGACTTCACCTTCTCCTTCTCCTTCTTCTGCTTCTTCTGCTTCACCCTCCTGACTTCACCTTCTCCTTCTCCTTCTTCTACTTCATCTGATTCACCCTCCAGACTTCACCTTCTCCTTCTCCTTCTTCTGCTTCTTCTGCTTCGCCCTCCAGACTTCACCTTCTCCTTCTCCTTCTTCTGCTTCTTCTGCTTCAACCACCAGACTTCACCTTCTCCTTCTCCTTCTTCTGCTTCTTCTGCTTCACCCTCCTGACTTCACCTTCTCCTTCTCCTTCTTCTAATCCTTCTGATTCACCCTCCAGACTTCACCTTCTCCTTCTCCTTCTTCTGCTTCTTCTGCTTCACCCTCCAGACTTCACCTTCTACTTCTCCTTCTTCTGCATCTTCTGCTGCGCCCTCCTGACTTCACCTTCTCCTTCTCCTTCTTCTGCTTCTTCTGATTCACCCTCCTAACTTCACCTTCTCCTTCTCCTTCTTCTGCATCTTCTGATTCACCCTCCTGACTTGACCTTCTCCTTCTCCTTCTTCTGCTTCTTCTGATTCACCCTCCAGACTTCACCTTCTCCTTCACCTTCTTCTGCTTCTTCTGATTCACCCTCCAGACTTCACCTTCTCCTTCTCCTTCTTCTGCTTCTTCTGATTCACCCTCCAGACCTCACCTTCTCCTTCTCCTTCTTCTACTTCTTCTGATTCACCCTCCAGACTTCATCTTCTCCTTCTCCTTCTTCTGCTTCTTCTGATTCACCCTCCAGACTTCACCTTCTCCTTCTCCTTCTTATGCTTCTTCTGATTCACCCTCCAGACTTCACCTTCTACTTCTCCTTCTTCTACTTCTTCTGATTCACCCTCCAGACTTCACCTTCTCCTTCTCCTTCTTCTGCTTCTTCTGATTCACCCTCCTGACTTCACCTTCTCCTTCTCCTTCTTCTGCTTCTTCTGATACACCCTCCAGACTTCACCTTCTCCTTCTCCTTCTTCTGCTTCTTCTGCTTCACCCTCCAGACTTCACATTCACCTTCTCCTTCTTCTGCTTCTACTGCTTCGCCCTCCAGACTTCACCTTCTCCTTCTCCTTCTTCTGCTTCTTCTGCTTCACCCTCCAGACTTCACCTTCTACTTCTCCTTCTTCTGCTTCTTCTGCTTCACCCTCCTGACTTCACCATCTCCTTCTCCTTCTTCTACTTCTTCTGATTCACCCTCCAGACTTCACCTTCTCCTTCTCCTTCTTCTGCTTCTTCTGCTTCACCCTCCAGACTTCACCTTCTCCTTCTCCTTCTTCTGCTTCTTCTGCTGCGCCCTCCAGACTTCACCTTCTCCTTCTCCTTCTTCTGCTTCTTCTGCTTCATCCTCCTGACTTCACCTTCTCCTTCTCCTTCTTCTGCTTCTTCTGATTCACCCTCCAGACTTCACCTTCTCCTTCTCCTTCTTCTGCTTCTTCTGATTCACCCTTCAGACTTCACCTTCTCCTTCTCCTTCTTTTGCTTCTTCTGATACACCCGCCAGACCTCACCTTCTCCTTCTCCTTCTTCTACTTCTTCTGATTCACCCTCCAGACTTCATCTTCTCCTTCTCCTTCTTCTGCTTCTTCTGATTCACCCTCCAGACTTCACCTTCTCCTTCTCCTTCTTCTGCTTCTTCTGATTCACCCTCCAGACTTCGCCTTCTCCTTCTCCTTCTTCTACTTTTTCTGATTCACCCTCCAGACTTCACCTTCTCCTTCTCCTTCTTCTACTTCTTCTGATTCACCCTCCAGTCTTCACCTTCTCCTTCTCCTTCTTCTGCTTCTTCTGATTCACCCTCCAGACTTCACTTTCTCCTTCTCCTTCTTCTGCTTCTTCTGATTCACCCTCCTGACTTCAACTTCTCCTTCTCCTTCTTCTGCTTCTTCTGATTCACCCTCCAGACTTCACCTTCTCCTTCTCCTTCTTCTACTTCTTCTGATTCACCCTCCAGACTTCACCTTCTCCTTCTACTTCTTCTGCTTCTTCTGATTCACCCTCCAGACTTCACCTTCTCCTTCTCCTTCTTCTGCTTCTTCTGATTCACCCTCCAGACTTCACCTTCTCCTTCTCCTTCTTCTGCTTCTTCTGATTCACCCTCCAGACTTCACCTTCTCCTTCTCCTTCTTCTGCTTCTTCTGATACACCCTCCAGACTTCAACTTCTCCTTCTCCTTCTTCTACTTCTTCTGATTCACCCTCCAGACTTCACCTTCTCCTTCTCCTTCTTCTGCTTCTTCTGATTCACCCTCCAGACTTCACCTTCTCCTTCTCCTTCGTCTACTTCTTCTGATTCACCCTCCAGACTACACCTTCTCCTTCTCCTTCTTCTACTTCTTCTGATTCACCCTCCAGACTTCACCTTCTCCTTCTCCTTCTTCTGCTTCTTCTGATTCACCCTCCAGACTTCACCATCTCCTTCTCCTTCTTCTTATTCTTCTGATTCACCCTCCAGACTTCACCTTCTCCTTCTCCTTCTTCTACTTCTTCTGATTCACCCTCCAGACTTCACCTTCTCCTTCTCCTTCTTCTACTTCTTCTGCTTCTCCCTCCAGACTTCACCTTCTCCTTCTCCTTCTTCTGCTTCTTCTGATTCACCCTCCAGACTTCACCTTCTCCTTCTCCTTCTTCTACTTCTTCTGATTCACCCTCCAGACTTCACCTTCTTCTTCTCCTTCTCCTTCTTCTACTTCTTCTGATTCACCCTCCAGACTTCACCTTTTCCTTCTCCTTCTTCTACTTCTTCTGATTCACCCTCCTGACTTCACCTTCTCCTTCTCCTTCTTCTGCTTCTTCTGCTTCACCCTCCAGACTTCACCTTCTCCTTCTCCTTCTTCTGCTTCTTCTGCTTCACCCTCCAGACTTCACCTTCTCCTTCTCCTTCTTCTGCTTCTTCTGCTTCACCCTCCTGACTTCACCTTCTCCTTCTCCTTCTTCTACTTCTTCTGATTCACCCTCCAGACTTCACCTTCTCCTTCTCCTTCTTCTGCTTCTTCTGCTTCACCCTCCTGACTTCACCTTCTCCTTCTCCTTCTTCTGCTTCTTCTGCTTCACCCTCCAGACTTCACCTTCTCCTTCTCCTTCTTCTGCTTCTTCTGCTGCGCCCTCCAGACTTCACCTTCTCCTTCTCCTTCTTCTGCTTCATCTGCTTCACCCTCCTGACTTCACCTTCTCCTTCTCCTTCTTCTACTTCTTCTGCTTCACCCCCCTGACTTCACCTTCTCCTTCTCCTTCTTCTGCTTCTTCTGGTTCACCCTCCTAACTTCACCTTCTCCTTCTCCTTCTTCTGCTTCTTCTGATTCACCCTCCTGACTTCACCTTCTCCTTCTCCTTCTTCTGCTTCTTCTGATTCACCCTCCAGACTTCACCTTCTCCTTCTCCTTCTTCTGCTTCTTCTGATTCACCCTCCAGACTTCACCTTCTCCTTCTCCTTCTTCTTCTTCTTCTGATTCACCCTCCAGACCTCACCTTCACCTTCTCCTTCTTCTACTTCTTCTGATTCACCCTCCAGACTTCATCTTCTCCTTCTCATTCTTTTGCTTCTTCTGATTCACCCTCCAGACTTCACCTTCTCCTTCTCCTTCTTCTGCTTCTTCTGATTCACCCCCCTCCAGACTTCACCTTCTCCTTCTCCTTCTTCTACTTCTTCTGATTCACCCTCCTGACTTCACCTTCTCCTTCTCCTTCTTCTAATTCTTCTGCTTCACCCTCCAGACTTCACCTTCTCCTTCTCCTTCTTCTACTTCTTCTGATTCACCCTCCAGACTTCACCTTCTCCTTCTCCTTCTTCTGCTTCTTCTGATTCACCCTCCAGACTTCATCTTCTCCTTCTCCTTATTCTGCTTCTTCTGAATCACCCTCCAGACTTCACCTTCTCCTTCTCCTTCTTCTGCTTCTTCTGATTCACCCTCCAGACTTCACCTTCTCCTTCTCCTTCTTCTGCTTCTTCTGATTCACCCTCCAGACTTCACCTTCTCCTTCTCCTTCTTCTACTTCTTCTGATTCACCCTCCAGACTTCATCTTCTCCTTCTCCTTCTTCTGCTTCTTCTGATTCGCCCTCCAGACTTCACCTTCTCCTTCTCCTTCTTCTGCTTCTTCTGATTCACCCTCCAGACTTCACCTTCTCCTTCTCCTTCTTCTACTTCTTCTGATTCACCCTCCAGACTTCACCTTCTCCTTCTCATTCTTCTACTTCTTCTGATTCACCCTCCAGACTTCACCTTCTCCTTCTCCTTCTTCTGCTTCTTCTGATTCACCCTCCAGACTTCACCTTCTCCTTCTCCTTCTTCTGCTTCTTCTGATTCACCCTCCAGACTTCACCTTCTCCTTCTCCTTCTTCTGCTTCTCCTGATTCACCCTTCAGACTTCACCTTCTCCTTCTCCTTCTTCTGCTTCTTCTGATTCACCCTCCAGACCTCACCTTCTCCTTCTCCTTCTTCGACTTCTTCTGATTCACCCTCCAGACTTCATCTTCTCCTTCTCCTTCTTCTGCTTCTTCTGATTCACCCTCCAGACTTCACCTTCTCCTTCTCCTTCTTCTGCTTCTTCTGATTCACCCTCCAGACTTCGCTTTCTCCTTCTCCTTCTTCTACTTCTTCTGATTCACCCTCCAGACTTCACCTTTTCCTTCTCCTTCTTCTACTTATTCTGATTCACCCTCCAGTCTTCACCTTCTCCTTCTCCTTCTTCTGCTTCTTCTGATTCACCCTCCAGACTTCACCTTCTCCTTCTCCTTCTTCTGCTTCTTCTGATTCACCCTCCTGACTTCACCTTCTCCTTCTCCTTCTTCTGCTTCTTCTGATTCACCCTCCAGACTTCATCTTCTCCTTCTCCTTCTTCTACTTCTTCTGATTCCCCCTCCAGACTTCACCTTCTCCTTCTACTTCTTCTGCTTCTTCTGATTCACCCTCCAGACTTCACCTTCTCCTTCTCCTTCTTCTGCTTCTTCTGATTCACCCTCCAGACTTCACCTTCTCCTTATCCTTCTTCTGCTTCTTCTGATTCACCCTCCAGACTTCACCTTCTCCTTCTCCTTCTTCTGCTTCTTCTGATTCACCCTCCAGACTTCACCTTCTCCTTCTCCTTTTTCTACTTCTTCTGATTCACCCTCCAGACTTCACCTTCTCCTTCTCCTTCTTCTGCTTCTTCTGATTCACACTCCAGACTTCACCTCCTCCTTCTCCTTCGTCTACTTCTTCTGATTCACCCTCCAGACTACACCTCCTCCTTCTCCTTCTTCTACTTCTTCTGATTCACCCTCCAGACTTCACCTTCTCCTTCTCCTTTTTCTACTTCTTCTGATTCACCCTCCAGACTTCACCTTCTCCTTCTCCTTCTTCTGCTTCTTCTGATTCACACTCCAGACTTCACCTCCTCCTTCTCCTTCGTCTACTTCTTCTGATTCACCCTCCAGACTACACCTCCTCCTTCTCCTTCTTCTGCTTCTTCTGATTCACCCACCAGACTTCACCTTCTCCTTCTCCTTCTTCTACTTCTTCTGATTCACCGGCCAGACTTCACCTTCTCCTTCTCCTTCTTCTACTTCTTCTGATTCACCCTCCAGACTTCACCTTCTCCTTCTCCTTCTTCTACTTCTTCTGCTTCCCCCTCCAGACTTCACCTTCTCCTTCTTCTGCTTCTTCTGATTCACCCTCCAGACTTCACCTTCTCCTTCTCCTTCTTCTACTTCTACTGATTCACCCTCCAGACTTCACCTTCTCTTTCTCCTTCTTCTACTTCTTCTGATTCACCCTCCAGACTTCACCTTCTCCTTCTCCTTCTTCTACTTCTTCTGATTCACCCTCCTGACTTCACCTTCTCATTCTCCTGCTTCTGCTTCTTCTGATTCACCCTCCAGTCTTCACCTTCTCCTTCTCCTTCTTCTGCTTCTTCTGCTTCACCCTCCAGACTTCACCTTCTCCTTCTCCTTCTTCTGCTTCTTCTGATTCACCCTCCAGACTTCACCTTCTCCTTCTCCTTCTTCTGCATTTTCTGATTCGCCCGCCTGACTTCACCTTCTCCTTCTCCTTCTTCTGCTTCTTCTGATTCACCCTTCAGACTTCACCTTCTCCTTCTCCTTCTTCGACTTCTTCTGATTCACCCTCCAGACTTCACCTTCTCCTTCTACTTCTTCTGCTTCTTCTGATTCACCCTCCAGACTTCACCTTCTCCTTCTCCTTCTTCTGCTTCTTCTGATTCACCCTCCAGACTTCACCTTCTCCTTCTCCTTCTTCTGCTTCTTCTGATTCACCCTCCATACTTCACCTTCTCCTTCTCCTTCTTCTACTTCTTCTGATTCACCCTCCAGACTTCACCTTCTCCTTCTCCTGCTTCTGCTTCTTCTGATTCACCCTCCAGACTTCACCTTCTCCTTCTCCTTCGTCTACTTCTTCTGATTCACCCTCCAGACTACACCTTCTCCTTCTCCTTCTTCTACTTCTTCTGATTCACCCTCCAGACTTCACCTTCTCCTTCTTCTGCTTCTTCTAATTCACCCTCCAGACTTCACCTTCTCCTTCTCCTTCTCTACTTCTTCTGATTCACCCTCCAAACTTCACCTTCTCCTTCTCCTTCTTCGACTTCTTCTGATTCACCCTCCAGACTTCACCTTCTCCTTCTCCTTCTTCTACTTCTTCTGCTTCTCCCTCCAGACTTCACCTTCTCCTTCTCCTTCTTCTGCTTCTTCTGATTCACCCTCCAGACTTCACCTTCTCCTTCTCCTTCTTCTACTTCTTCTGATTCACCCTCCAGACTTCACCTTCTCCTTCTCCTTCTTCTACTTCTTCTGATTCACCCTCCAGACTTCACCTTCTCCTTCTCCTTCTTCTACTTCTTCTGATTCACCCTCCTGACTTCACCTTCTCCTTCTCCTTTTCTGCTTCTTCTGCTTCACCCTCCAGACTTCACCTTCTCCTTCTCCTTCTTCTGCTTCTTCTGCTTCACCCTCCAGACTTCACCTTCTCATTCTCCTTCTTCTGCTTCTTCTGCTTCACCCTCCTGACTTCACCTTCTCCTTCTCCTTCTTCTACTTCTTCTGATTCACCCTCCAGACTTCACCTTCTCCTTCTCCTTCTTCTGCTTTTTCTGCTTCACCCTCCAGACTTCACCTTCTCCTTCTCCTTCTTCTGCTTCTTCTGCTTCGCCCTCCAGACTTCACCTTCTCCTTCTCCTTCTTCTGCTTCTTCTGCTTCAACCACCAGACTTCACCTTCTCCTTCTCCTTCTTCTGCTTCTTCTGCTTCACTCTCCAGACTTCAACTTCTCCTTCTCCTTCTTCTACTTCTTCTGATTCACCCGCCAGACTTCACCTTCTCCTTCTCCTTCTTCTGCTTCTTCTGCTTCACCCTCCAGACTTCACCTTCTACTTCTCCTTCTTCTGCTTCTTCTGCTGCGCCCTCCAGACTTCACCATCTCCTTCCCCTTCTTCTGCTTCTTCTCTGCTTCACCCTCCTGACTTCACCTTCTCCTTCTCCTTCTTCTACTTCTTCTGCTTCACCCCCCTGACTTCACCTTCTCCTTCTCCTTCTTCTGCTTCTTCTGATTCACCCTCCTAACTTCACCTTCTCCTTCTCCTTCTTCTGCTTCTTCTGATTCACCCTCCTGACTTCACCTTCTCCTTCTCCTTCTTCTGCTTCTTCTGATTCACCCTCCAGACTTCACCTTCTCCTTCTCCTTCTTCTGCTTCTTCTGATTCACCCTCCAGACTTCACCTTCTCCTTCTCCTTCTTCTACTTCTTCTGATTCACCCTCCAGACTTCACCTTCTCCTTCTCCTTCTTGTACTTCTTCTGATTCACCCTTCTGACTTCACCTTCTCCTTCTCCTTCTTCTGCTTCTTCTGCTTCACCCTCCAGACTTCACCTTCTCCTTTACCTTCTTCTGCTTCACCCTCCAGACTTCACCTTCTCCTTCTCCTTCTTCTGCTTCTTCTGCTTCACCCTCCTGACTTCACCTTCTCCTTCTCCTTCTTCTACTTCTTCTGATTCACCCTCCAGACTTCACCTTCTCCTTCTCCTTCTTCTGCTTTTTCTGCTTCACCCTCCAGACTTCACCTTCTCCTTCTCCTTCTTCTGCTTCTTCTGCTTCGCCCTCCAGACTTCACCTTCTCCTTCTCCTTCTTCTGCTTCTTCTGCTTCAACCACCAGACTTCACCTTCTCCTTCTCCTTCTTCTGCTTCTTCTGCTTCACCCTCCTGACTTCACCTTCTCCTTCTCCTTCTTCTACTTCTTCTGATTCACCCTCCAGACTTCACCTTCTCCTTCTCCTTCTTCTGCTTCTTCTGCTTCACCCTCCAGACTTCACCTTCTACTTCTCCTTCTTCTGCTTCTTCTGCTGCGCCCTCCAGACTTCACCTTCTCCTTCTCCTTCTTCTGCTTCTTCTGCTTCAACCTCCTGACTTCACCTTCTCCTTCTCCTTCTTCTACTTCTTCTGCTTCACCCCCCTGACTTCACCTTCTCCTTCTCCTTCTTCTGCTTCTTCTGATTCACCCTCCTAACTTCACCTTCTCCTTCTCCTTCTTCTGCTTCTTCTGATTCACCCTCCTGACTTGACCTTCTCCTTCTCCTTCTTCTGCTTCTTCTGATTCACCCTCCAGACTTCACCTTCTCCTTCTCCTTCTTCTGCTTCTTCTGATTCACCCTCCAGACTTCACCTTCTCCTTCTCCTTCTTCTGCTTCTTCTGATTCACCCTCCAGACCTCACCTTCTCCTTCTCCTTCTTCTACTTCTTCTGATCCACCCTCCAGACTTCATCTTCTCCTTCTCCTTCTTCTGCTTCTTCTGATTCACCCTCCAGACTTCACCTTCTCCTTCTCCTTCTTCTGCTTCTTCTGATTCACCCTCCAGACTTCACCTTCTCCTTCTCCTTCATCTACTTCTTCTGATTCACCCTCCAGACTTCACCTTCTCCTTCTTCTACTTCTTCTGATTCACCCTCCAGTCTTCACCTTCTCCTTCTCCTTCTTCTGCTTCTTCTGCTTCACCCTCCAGACTTCACCTTCTCCTTCTCTTTCTTCTGCTTCTTCTGATTCACCCTCCAGACTTCACCTTCTCCTTCTTCTGATTCTTCTGATTCACCCTCCAGACTTCACCTTCTCCTTCTCCTTCTTCTGCTTCTTCTGATTCACCCTCCTGACTTCACCTTCTCCTTCTCCTTCTTCTGCTTCTTCTGATTCACCCTCCAGACTTCACCTTCTCCTTCTCCTTATTCTGCTTCTTCTGATTCACCCTCCAGACTTTACCTTCTCCTTCTCCTTCTTCTGCTTCTTCTGATTCACCCTCCAGACTTCACCTTCTCCTTCTCCTTCTTCTGCTTCTTCTGATTCACCTCCAAACTTCACCTTCTCCTTCTCCTTCTTCTGCATCTTCTGATTCACCCTCCAGACTTCACCTTCTCCTTCTCCTTCTTCTGCTTCTTCTGATTCACCCTCCAGACTTCACCTTCTCCTTCTCCTTTTTCTACTTCTTCTGATTCACCCTCCAGACTTCACCTTCTCCTTCTCCTTCTTCTGCTTCTTCTGATTCACACTCCAGACTTCACCTCCTCCTTCTCCTTCGTCTACTTCTTCTGATTCACCCTCCAGACTACACCTCCTCCTTCTCCTTCTTCTACTTCTTCTGATTCACCCTCCAGACTTCACCTTCTCCTTCTCCTTTTTCTACTTCTTCTGATTCACCCTCCAGACTTCACCTTCTCCTTCTCCTTCTTCTGCTTCTTCTGATTCACACTCCAGACTTCACCTCCTCCTTCTCCTTCGTCTACTTCTTCTGATTCACCCTCCAGACTACACCTCCTCCTTCTCCTTCTTCTGCTTCTTCTGATTCACCCACCAGACTTCACCTTCTCCTTCTCCTTCTTCTACTTCTTCTGATTCACCGGCCAGACTTCACCTTCTCCTTCTCCTTCTTCTACTTCTTCTGATTCACCCTCCAGACTTCACCTTCTCCTTCTCCTTCTTCTACTTCTTCTGCTTCTCCCTCCAGACTTCACCTTCTCCTTCTCCTTCTTCTGCTTCTTCTGATTCACCCTCCAGACTTCACCTTCTCCTTCTCCTTCTTCTACTTCTACTGATTCACCCTCCAGACTTCACCTTCTCTTTCTCCTTCTTCTACTTCTTCTGATTCACCCTCCAGACTTCACCTTCTCCTTCTCCTTCTTCTACTTCTTCTGATTCACCCTCCTGACTTCACCTTCTCATTCTCCTGCTTCTGCTTCTTCTGCTTCACCCTCCAGTCTTCACCTTCTCCTTCTCCTTCTTCTGCTTCTTCTGCTTCACCCTCCAGACTTCACCTTCTCCTTCTCCTTCTTCTGCTTCTTCTGATTCACCCTCCAGACTTCACCTTCTCCTTCTCCTTCTTCTGCATTTTCTGATTCGCCCTCCTGACTTCACCTTCTCCTTCTCCTTCTTCTGCTTCTTCTGATTCACCCTTCAGACTTCACCTTCTCCTTCTCCTTCTTCGACTTCTTCTGATTCACCCTCCAGACTTCACCTTCTCCTTCTACTTCTTCTGCTTCTTCTGATTCACCCTTCAGACTTCACCTCCTCCTTCTCCTTCGTCTACTTCTTCTGATTCACCCTCCAGACTACACCTCCTCCTTCTCCTTCTTCTGCTTCTTCTGATTCACCCACCAGACTTCACCTTCTCCTTCTCCTTCTTCTACTTCTTCTGATTCACCGGCCAGTCTTCACCTTCTCCTTCTCCTTCTTCTACTTCTTCTGATTCAACCTCCAGACTTCACCTTCTCCTTCTCCTTCTTCTACTTCTTCTGCTTCTCCCTCCAGACTTCACCTTCTCCTTCTCCTTCTTCTGCTTCTTCTGATTCACCCTCCAGACTTCACCTTCTCCTTCTCCTTCTTCTACTTCTACTGATTCACCCTCCAGACTTCACCTTCTCTTTCTCCTTCTTCTACTTCTTCTGATTCACCCTCCAGACTTCACCTTCTCCTTCTCCTTCTTCTACTTCTTCTGATTCACCCTCCTGACTTCACCTTCTCATTCTCCTGCTTCTGCTTCTTCTGCTTCACCCTCCAGTCTTCACCTTCTCCTTCTCCTTCTTCTGCTTCTTCTGCTTCACCCTCCAGACTTCACCTTCTCCTTCTCCTTCTTCTGCTTCTTCTGATTCACCCTCCAGACTTCACCTTCTCCTTCTCCTTCTTCTGCATTTTCTGATTCGCCCTCCTGACTTCACCTTCTCCTTCTCCTTCTTCTGCTTCTTCTGATTCACCCTTCAGACTTCACCTTCTCCTTCTCCTTCTTCGACTTCTTCTGATTCACCCTCCAGACTTCACCTTCTCCTTCTACTTCTTCTGCTTCTTCTGATTCACCCTTCAGACTTCACCTTCTCCTTTCCTTCTTCTGCTTCTTCTGATTCACCCTCCAGACTTCACCTTCTCCTTCTCCTTCTTCTGCTTCTTCTGATTCACCCTCCATACTTCACCTTCTCCTTCTCCTTCTTCTACTTCTTCTGATTCACCCTCCAGACTTCACCTTCTCCTTCTCCTTCTTCTGCTTCTTCTGATTCACCCTCCAGACTTCACCTTCTCCTTCTCCTTCTCTACTTCTTCTGATTCACCCTCCAAACTTCACCTTCTCCTTCTCCTTCTTCGACTTCTTCTGATTCACCCTCCAGACTTCACCTTCTCCTTCTCCTTCTTCTACTTCTTCTGCTTCTCCCTCCAGACTTCACCTTCTCCTTCTCCTTCTTCTGCTTCTTCTGATTCACCCTCCAGACTTCACCTTCTCCTTCTCCTTCTTCTACTTCTTCTGATTCACCCTCCAGACTTCACCTTCTCCTTCTCCTTCTTCTACTTCTTCTGATTCACCCTCCAGACTTCACTTTCTCCTTCTCCTTCTTCTACTTCTTCTGATTCACCCTCCTGACTTCACCTTCTCCTTCGCCTTTTCTGCTTCTTCTGCTTCACCCTCCAGACTTTACCTTCTCCTTCTCCTTCTTCTGCTTCTTCTGCTTCACCCTCCATACTTCACCTTCTCATTCTCCTTCTTCTACTTCTTCTGATTCACCCTCCAGACTTCACCTTCTCCTTCTCCTTCTTCTGCTTTTTCTGCTTCACCCTCCAGACTTCACCTTCTCCTTCTCCTTCTTCTGCTTCTTCTGCTTCGCCCTCCAGACTTCACCTTCTCCTTCTCCTTCTTCTGCTTCTTCTGCTTCAACCACCAGACTTCACCTTCGCCTTCTCCTTCTTCTGCTTCTTCTGCTTCACTCTCCAGACTTCAACTTCTCCTTCTCCTTCTTCTACTTCTTCTGATTCACCCTCCAGACTTCACCTTCTCCTTCTCCTTCTTCTGCTTCTTCTGCTTCACCCTCCAGACTTCACCTTCTACTTCTCCTTCTTCTGCTTCTTCTGCTGCGCCCTCCAGACTTCACCTTCTCCTTCCCCTTCTTCTGCTTCTTCTCTGCTTCACCCTCCTGACTTCACCTTCTCCTTCTCCTTCTTCTACTTCTTCTGCTTCACCCCCCTGACTTCACCTTCTCCTTCTCCTTCTTCTGCTTCTTCTGATTCACCCTCCTAACTTCACCTTCTCCTTCTCCTTCTTCTGCTTCTTCTGATTCACCCTCCTGACTTCACCTTCTCCTTCTTCTGCTTCTTCTGATTCACCCTCCAGACTTCACCTTCTCCTTCTCCTTCTTCTGCTTCTTCTGATTCACCCTCCAGACTTCACCTTCTCCTTCTCCTTCTTCTGCTTCTTCTGATTCACCCTCCAGACTTCACCTTCTCCTTCTCCTTCTTCTACTTCTTCTGCTTCTCCCTCCAGACTTCACCTTCTCCTTCTCCTTCTTCTGCTTCTTCTGATTCACCCTCCAGACTTCACCTTCTCCTTCTCCTTCTTCTACTTCTTCTGATTCACCCTCCAGACTTCACCTTCTCCTTCTCCTTCTTGTACTTCTTCTGATTCACCCTTCTGACTTCACCTTCTCCTTCTCCTTCTTCTGCTTCTTCTGCTTCACCCTCCTGACTTCACCTTCTCCTTCTCCTTCTTCTACTTCTTCTGATTCACCCTCCAGACTTCACCTTCTCCTTCTCCTTCTTCTGCTTTTTCTGCTTCACCCTCCAGACTTCACCTTCTCCTTCTCCTTCTTCTGCTTCTTCTGCTTCGCCCTCCAGACTTCACCTTCTCCTTCTCCTTCTTCTGCTTCTTCTGCTTCAACCACCAGACTTCACCTTCTCCTTCTCCTTCTTCTGCTTCTTCTGCTTCACCCTCCTGACTTCACCTTCTCCTTCTCCTTCTTCTACTTCTTCTGATTCAACCTCCAGACTTCACCTTCTCCTTCTTCTGCTTCTTCTGCTTCACCCTCCAGACGTCACCTTCTACTTCTCCTTCTTCTGCTTCTTCTGCTGCGCCCTCCAGACTTCACCTTCTCCTTCTCCTTCTTCTGCTTCTTCTGATTCAACCTCCTGACTTCACCTTCTCCTTCTCCTTCTTCTACTTCTTCTGCTTCACCCCCCTGACTTCACCTTCTCCTTCTCCTTCTTCTGCTTCTTCTGATTCACCCTCCTAACTTCACCTTCTCCTTCTCCTTCTTCTGCTTCTTCTGATTCACCCTCCTGACTTGACCTTCTCCTTCTCCTTCTTCTGCTTCTTCTGATTCACCCTCCAGACTTCACCTTCTCCTTCTCCTTCTTCTGCTTCTTCTGATTCACCCTCCAGACTTCACCTTCTCCTTCTCCTTCTTCTGCTTCTTCTGATTCACCCTCCAGACCTCACCTTCTCCTTCTCCTTCTTCTACTTCTTCTGATCCACCCTCCAGACTTCATCTTCTCCTTCTCCTTCTTCTGCTTCTTCTGATTCACCCTCCAGACTTCACCTTCTCCTTCTCCTTCTTCTGCTTCTTCTGATTCACCCTCCAGACTTCACCTTCTCCTTCTCCTTCATCTACTTCTTCTGATTCACCCTCCAGACTTCACCTTCTCCTTCTTCTACTTCTTCTGATTCACCCTCCAGTCTTCACCTTCTCCTTCTCCTTCTTCTGCTTCTTCTGCTTCACCCTCCAGACTTCACCTTCTCCTTCTCTTTCTTCTGCTTCTTCTGATTCACCCTCCAGACTTCACCTTCTCCTTCTCCTTCTTCTGATTCTTCTGATTCACCCTCCAGACTTCACCTTCTCCTTCTCCTTCTTCTGCTTCTTCTGATTCACCCTCCTGACTTCACCTTCTCCTTCTCCTTCTTCTACTTCTTCTGATTCACCCTCCTGACTTCACCTTCTCCTTCTCCTTCTTCTGTTTCTTCTGATTCACCCTCCAGACTTCACCTTCTCCTTCTCCTTATTCTGCTTCTTCTGATTCACCCTCCAGACTTTACCTTCTCCTTCTCCTTCTTCTGCTTCTTCTGATTCACCCTCCAGACTTCACCTTCTCCTTCTCCTTCTTCTGCTTCTTCTGATTCACCTCCAAACTTCACCTTCTCCTTCTCCTTCTTCTGCTTCTTCTGATTCACCCTCCAGACTTCAACTTCTTCTTCTCCTTCTTCTGCTTCTTCTGATTCACCCTCCAGACTTCACCTTCTCCTTCTCCTTCTTCTGCTTCTTCTGATTCACCCTCCAGACTTCACCTTCTCCTTCTCCTTCTTCTCCTTCTTCTGATTCACCCTCCAGACTTCACCTTCTCCTTCTCCTCCTTCTACTTTTTCTGATTCACCCTCCAGTCTTCACCTTCTCCTTCTCCTTCTTCTGCTTCTTCTGATTCACCCTCCAGACTTCAACTTCTCCTTCTCCTTCTTCTGCTTCTTCTGATTCACCCTCCAGACTTCAACTTCTCCTTCTCCTTCTTTTGCTTCTTCTGATTCACCCTCCAGACTTCACCTTCTCCTTCTCCTTCTTCTGCTTCTTCTGATACTCCCTCCAGACTTCAACTTCTCCTTCTCCTTCTTCTACCTCTTCTGATTCACCCTCCAGACTTCATCTTCTCCTTCTCCTTCTTCTGCTTCTTCTGATTCACCCTCCAGACTTCACCTTCTCCTTCTCCTTCTTCTGCTTCTTCTGATTCACCCTCCAGACTTCGCCTTCTCCTTCTCCTTCTTCTACTTCTTCTGATTCACCCTCCAGACTTCACCATCTCCTTCTCCTTCTTCTACTTTTTCTGATTCACCCTCCAGTCTTCACCTTCTCCTTCTCCTTCTTCTGCTTCTTCTGATTCACCTTCCAGACTTCACCTTCTCCTTCTCCTTCTTCTGCTTCTTCTGATTCACCCTCCAGACTTCACCTTCTCCTTCTCCTTCTTCTGCTTCTTCTAATTCACCCTCCAGACTTCACCTTCTCCTTCTCCTTCTTCTGCTTCTTCTGATACTCCCTCCAGACTTCAACTTCTCCTTCTCCTTCTTCTACTTCTTCTGATTCACCCTCCAGACTTCACCTTCTCCTTCTCCTTCTTCTGCTTCTTCTGATTCACCCTCCAGACTTCACCTTCTCCTTCTCCTTCGTCTACTTCTTCTGATTCACCCTCCAGACTACACCTTCTCCTCCTTCTTCTACTTCTTCTGATTCACCCTCCAGACTTCACCTTCTCCTTCTCCTTCTTCTGCTTCTTCTGATTCACCCTCCAGACTTCACCATCTCCTTCTCCTTCTTCTAATTCTTCTGATTCACCCTCCAGACTTCACCTTCTCCTTCTCCTTCTTCTGCTTCTTCTGATTCACCCTCCAGACTTCACCTTCTCCTTCTCCTTCTTCTGCTTCTTCTGATTCACCCTCCTGACTTCACCTTCTCCTTCTCCTTCTTCTGCTTCTTCTGATTCACCCATCCAGACTTCACCTTCTCCTTCTCCTTCTTCTACTTCTTCTGATTCACCCTCCAGACTTCACCTTCTCCTTCTACTTCTTCTGCTTCTTCTGTTTCACCCTCCAGACTTCTCCTTCTCCTTCTCCTTCTTCTGCTTCTTCTGATTCACCCTCCAGACTTCACCTTCTCCTTCTCCTTCTTCTGCTTCTTCTGATTCACCCTCCAGACTTCACCTTCTCCTTCTCCTTCTTCTGCTTCTTCTGATGCTCCCTCCAGACTTCACCTTCTCCTTCTCCTTCTTCTGCTTCTTCTGATTCACCCTCCAGACTTCACCTTCTCCTTCTCCTTCGTCTACTTCTTCTGATTCACCCTCCAGACTACACCTTCTCCTTCTCCTTCTTCTACTTCTTCTGATTCACCCTCCAGACTTCACCTTCTCCTTCTCCTTCTTCTGCTTCTTCTGATTCACCCTCCAGACATCACCATCTCCTTCTCCTTCTTCTAATTCTTCTGATTCACCCTCCAGACTTCACCTTCTCCTTCTCCTTCTTCTACTTCTTCTGATTCACCCTCCAGACTTCACCTTCTCCTTCTCCTTCTTCTACTTCTTCTGCTTCTCCCTCCAGACTTCACCTTCTCCTTCTCCTTCTTCTGCTTCTTCTGATTCACCCTCCAGACTTCACCTTCTCCTTCTCCTTCTTCTGCTTCTTCTGATTCACCCGCCAGACTTCACCTTCTCCTTCTCCTTCTTCTACTTCTTCTGATTCACCCTCCAGACTTCACCTTTTCCTTCTCCTTCTTCTACTTCTTCTGATTCACCCTCCTGACTTCACCTTCTCCTTCTCCTTCTTCTGCTTCTTCTGCTTCTTCTGCTTCACCCTCCAGACTTCACCTTCTCCTTCTCCTTCTTCTGCTTCTTCTGCTTCACCCTCCAGACTTCACCTTCTCCTTCTCCTTCTTCTGCTTCTTCTGCTTCACCCTCCTGACATCAACTACTCCTTCTCCTTCTTCTACTTCTTCTGATTCACCCTCCAGACTTCACCTTCTCCTTCTCCTTCTTCTGCTTCTTCTGCTTCACCCTCCAGACTTCACCTTCACCTTCTCCTTCATCTGCTTCTTCTGCTTCGCCCTCCAGACTTCACCTTCTCCTTCTCCTTCTTCTGCTTCTTCTGCTTCACCCTCCAGACTTCACCTTCTCCTTCTCCTTCTTCTGCTTCTTCTGCTTCACCCTCCTGACTTCACCATCTCCTTCTCCTTCTTCTACTTCTTCTGATTCACCCTCCAGACTTCACCTTCTCCTTCTCCTTCTTCTGCTTCTTCTGCTTCACCCTCCAGACTTCACCTTCTCCTTCTCCTTCTTCAGCTTCTTCTGCTGCGCCCTCCAGACTTCACCTTCTCCTTCTCCTTCTTCTGCTTCTTCTGCTTCACCCTCCTGACTTCACCTTCTCGTTCTCCTTCTTCTACTTCTTCTGCTTCACCCCCCTGACTTCACCTTCTCCTTCTCCTTCTTCTGCTTCTTCTGATTCACCCTCCTAACTTCACCTTCTCCTTCTCCTTCTTCTGCTTCTTCTGATTCACCCTCCTGACTTCACCTTCTCCTTCTCCTTCTTCTGCTTCTTCTGATTCACCCTCCAGACTTCACCTTCTCCTTCTCCTTCTTCTGCTTCTTCTGATTTACCCTTCAGACTTCACCTTCTCCTTCTCCTTCTTCTTCTTCTTCTGATTCACCCTCCAGACCTCACCTTCTCCTTCTCCTTCTTCTACTTCTTCTGATTCACCCTCCAGACTTCATCTTCTCCTTCTCATTCTTTTGCTTCTTCTGATTCACCCTCCAGACTTCACCTTCTCCTTCTCCTTCTTCTGCTTCTCCTGATTCACCCTTCAGACTTCAACTTCTCCTTCTCCTTCTTCTACTTCTTCTGATTCACCCTCCTGACTTCACCTTCTCCTTCTCCTTCTTCTACTTCTTCTGATTCACCCTCCAGATTTCACCTTCTCCTTCTCCTTCTTCTGCTTCTTCTGATTCACCCTCCAGACTTCACCTTCACCTTCTCCTTCTTCTGCTTCTTCTGCATCGCCCTCCAGACTTCACCTTCTCCTTCTCCTTCTTCTGCTTCTTCTGCTTCACCCTCCAGACTTCACCTTCTCCTTCTCCTTCTTCTGCTTCTTCTGCTTCACCCTCCTGACTTCACCATCTCCTTCTCCTTCTTCTACTTCTTCTGCTTCACCCTCCAGACTTCACCTTCTCCTTCTCCTTCTTCAGCTTCTTCTGCTGCGCCCTCCAGACTTCACCTTCTCCTTCTCCTTCTTCTGCTTCTTCTGCTTCACCCTCCTGACTTCACCTTCTCGTTCTCCTTCTTCTACTTCTTCTGCTTCACCCCCCTGACTTCACCTTCTCCTTCTCCTTCTTCTGCTTCTTCTGATTCACCCTCCTAACTTCACCTTCTCCTTCTCCTTCTTCTGCTTCTTCTGATTCACCCTCCTGACTTCACCTTCTCCTTCTCCTTCTTCTGCTTCTTCTGATTCACCCTCCAGACTTCACCTTCTCCTTCTCCTTATTCTGCTTCTTCTGAATCACCCTCCAGACTTCACCTTCTCCTTCTCCTTCTTCTGCTTCTTCTGATTCACCCTCCAGACTTCACCTTCTCCTTCTCCTTCTTCTGCTTCTTCTGATTCACCCTCCAGACTTCACCTTCTCCTTCTCCTTCTTCTACTTCTTCTGATTCACCCTCCAGACTTCATCTTCTCCTTCTCCTTCTTCTGCTTCTTCTGATTCACCCTCCAGACTTCACCTTCACCTTCTCCTTCTTCTGCTTCTTCTGATTCACCCTCCAGACTTCACCTTCTCCTTCTCCTTCTTCTACTTCTTCTGATTCACCCTCCAGACTTCACCTTCTCCTTCTCATTCTTCTCCTTCTTCTGATTCACCCTCCAGACTTCACCTTCTCCTTCTCCTTCTTCTGCTTCTTCTGATTCACCCTCCAGACTTCACCTTCTCCTTCTCCTTCTTCTGCTTCTTCTGATTCACCCTCCAGACTTCACCTTCTTCTTCTCCTTCTTCTGCTTCTCCTGATTCACCCTTCAGACTTCACCTTCTCCTTCTCCTTCTTCTGCTTCTTCTGATTCACCCTCCAGACCTCACCTTCTCCTTCTCCTTCTTCTACTTCTTCTGATTCACCCTCCAGACTTCATCTTCTCCTTCTCCTTCTTCAGCTTCTTCTGATTCACCCTCCAGACTTCACCTTCTCCTTCTCCTTCTTCTGCTTCTTCTGATTCACCCTCCAGACTTCGCCTTCTCCTTCTCCTTCTTCTACTTCTTCTGATTCACCCTCCAGACTTCACCTTCTCCTTCTCCTTCTTCTACTTATTCTGATTCACCCTCCAGTCTTCACCTTCTCCTTCTCCTTCTTCTGCGTCTTCTGATTCACCCTCCAGACTTCACCTTCTCCTTCTCCTTCTTCTGCTTCTTCTGATTCACCCTCCTGACTTCACCTTCTCCTTCTCCTTCTTCTGCTTCTTCTGATTCACCCTCCAGACTTCACCTTCTCCTTCTCCTTCTTCTACTTCTTCTGATTCCCCCTCCAGACTTCACTTTCTCCTTCTACTTCTTCTGCTTCTTCTGATTCACCCTCCAGACTTCACCTTCTCCTTCTCCTTCTTCTGCTTCTTCTGATTCACCCTCCAGACTTCACCTTCTCCTTCTCCTTCTTCTGCTTCTTCTGATTCACCCTCCAGACTTCACCTTCTCCTTCTCCTTCTTCTGCTTCTTCTGATTCACCCTCCAGACTTCACCTTCTCCTTCTCCTTTTTCTACTTCTTCTGATTCACCCTCCAGACTTCACCTTCTCCTTCTCCTTCTTCTGCTTCTTCTGATTCACCCTCCAGACTTCACCTTCTCCTTCTCCTTCTTCTGCTTCTTCTGATTCACCCTCCAGACTTCACCTTCTCCTTCTCCTTCTTCTTCTTCTTCTGATTCACCCTTCAGACTTCACCTTCTCCTTCTCCTTCTTCTTCTTCTTCTGATTCACCCTCCAGACTTCACCTTCTCCTTCTCCTTCTTCTGCTTCTTCTGATTCACCCTCCAGACTTCACCTTCTCCTTCTCCTTCTTCTTCTTCTTCTGATTCACCCTCCAGACTTCACCTTCTCCTTCTCATTCTTTTGCTTCTTCTGATTCACCCTCCAGACTTCACCTTCTCCTTCTCCTTCTTCTGCTTCTCCTGATTCACCCTTCAGACTTCACCTTCTCCTTCTCCTTCTTCTACTTCTTCTGATTCACCCTCCTGACTTCACCTTCTCCTTCTCCTTCTTCTACTTCTTCTGATTCACCCTCCAGACTTCACCTTCTCCTTCTCCTTCTTCTGCTTCTTCTGATTCACCCTCCAGACTTCACCTTCACCTTCTCCTTCTTCTGCTTCTTCTGCTTCGCCCTCCAGACTTCACCTTCTCCTTCTCCTTCTTCTGCTTCTTCTGCTTCACCCTCCAGACTTCATCTTCTCCTTCTCCTTCTTCTGCTTCTTCTGCTTCACCCTCCTGACTTCACCATCTCCTTCTCCTTCTTCTACTTCTTCTGCTTCACCCTCCAGACTTCACCTTCTCCTTCTCCTTCTTCAGCTTCTTCTGCTGCGCCCTCCAGACTTCACCTTCTCCTTCTCCTTCTTCTGCTTCTTCTGCTTCACCCTCCTGACTTCACCTTCTCGTTCTCCTTCTTCTACTTCTTCTGCTTCACCCCCCTGACTTCACCTTCTCCTTCTCCTTCTTCTGCTTCTTCTGATTCACCCTCCTAACTTCACCTTCTCCTTCTCCTTCTTCTGCTTCTTCTGATTCACCCTCCTGACTTCACCTTCTCCTTCTCCTTCTTCTGCTTCTTCTGATTCACCCTCCAGACTTCTCCTTCTCCTTCTCCTTCTTCTGCTTCTTCTGATTCACCCTCCAGACTTCACCTTCTCCTTCTCCTTCTTCTTCTTCTTCTGATTCACCCTCCAGACCTCACCTTCTCCTTCTCCTTCTTCTACTTCTTCTGATTCACCCTCCAGACTTCATCTTCTCCTTCTCATTCTTTTGCTTCTTCTGATTCACCCTCCAGACTTCACCTTCTCCTTCTCCTTCTTCTGCTTCTTCTGGTTCACCCTCCAGACTTCACCTTCTCCTTCTCCTTCTTCTACTTCTTCTGATTCACCCTCCTGACTTCACCTTCTCCTTCTCCTTCTTCTACTTCTTCTGCTTCACCCTCCAGACTTCACCTTCTCCTTCTCCTTCTTCTACTTCTTCTGATTCACCCTCCAGACTTCACCTTCTCCTTCTCCTTCTTCTGCTTCTTCTGATTCACCCTCCAGACATCACCTTCTCCTTCTCCTTATTCTGCTTCTTCTGAATCACCCTCCAGACTTCACCTTCTCCTTCTCCTTCTTCTGCTTCTTCTGATTCACCCTCCAGACTTCACCTTCTCCTTCTCCTTCTTCTGCTTCTTCTGATTCACCCTCCAGACTTCACCTTCTCCTTCTCCTTCTTCTACTTCTTCTGATTCACCCTCCAGACTTCATCTTCTCCTTCTCCTTCTTCTGCTTCTTCTGATTCACCCTCCAGACTTCACCTTCTCCTTCTCCTTCTTCTGCTTCTTCTGATTCACCCTCCAGACTTCACCTTCTCCTTCTCCTTCTTCTACTTCTTCTGATTCACCCTCCAGACTTCACCTTCTCCTTCTCATTCTTCTCCTTCTTCTGATTCACCCTCCAGACTTCACCTTCTCCTTCTCCTTCTTCTGCTTCTTCTGATTCACCCTCCAGACTTCACCTTCTCCTTCTCCTTCTTCTGCTTCTTCTGATTCACCCTCCAGACTTCACCTTCTCCTTCTCCTTCTTCTGCTTCTCCTGATACACCCTTCAGACTTCACCTTCTCCTTCTCCTTCTTCTGCTTCTTCTGATTCACCCTCCAGACCTCACCTTCTCCTTCTCCTTCTTCTACTTCTTCTGATTCACCCTCCAGACTTCATCTTCTCCTTCTCCTTCTTCAGCTTCTTCTGATTCACCCTCCAGACTTCACCTTCTCCTTCTCCTTCTTCTGCTTCTTCTGATTCACCCTCCAGACTTCGCCTTCTCCTTCTCCTTCTTCTACTTCTTCTGATTCACCCTCCAGACTTCACCTTCTCCTTCTCCTTCTTCTACTTATTCTGATTCACCCTCCAGTCTTCACCTTCTCCTTCTCCTTCTTCTGCGTCTTCTGATTCACCCTCCAGACTTCACCTTCTTCTTCTCCTTCTTCTGCTTCTTCTGATTCACCCTCCTGACTTCACCTTCTCCTTCTCCTTCTTCTGCTTCTTCTGATTCACCCTCCAGACTTCACCTTCTCCTTCTCCTTCTTCTACTTCTTCTGATTCCCCCTCCAGACTTCACCTTCTCCTTCTACTTCTTCTGCTTCTTCTGATTCACCCTCCAGACTTCACCTTCTCCTTCTCCTTCTTCTGCTTCTTCTGATTCACCCTCCAGACTTCACCTTCTCCTTCTCCTTCTTCTGCTTCTTCTGATTCACCCTCCAGACTTCACCTTCTCCTTCTCCTTCTTCTGCTTCTTCTGATTCACCCTCCAGACTTCAACTTCTCCTTCTCCTTTTTCTACTTCTTCTGATTCACCCTCCAGTCTTCACCTTCTCCTTCTCCTTCTTCTGCTTCTTCTGATTCACACTCCAGACTTCACCTCCTCCTTCTCCTTCGTCTACTTCTTCTGATTCACCCTCCAGACTACACCTCCTCCTTCTCCTTCCTCTACTTCTTCTGATTCACCCTCCAGACTTCACCTTCTCCTTCTCCTTCTTCTGCTTCTTCTGATTCACCCTCCAGACTTCACCTTCTCCTTCTCCTTCTTCTACTTCTTCTGATTCACCGGCCAGACTTCACCTTCTCCTTCTCCTTCTTCTACTTCTTCTGATTCACCCTCCAGACTTCACCTTATCCTTCTCCTTCTTCTACTTCTTCTGCTTCTCCCGCCAGACTTCACCTTCTCCTTCTCCTTCTTCTGCTTCTTCTGATTCACCCTCCAGACTTCACCTTCTCCTTCTCCTTCTTCTGCTTCTACTGATTCACCCTCCAGACTTCACCTTCTCTTTCTCCTTCTTCTACTTCTTCTGATTCACCCTCCAGACTTCACCTTCTCCTTCTCCTTCTTCTACTTCTTCTGATTCACCCTCCTGACTTCACCTTCTCCTTCTCCTGCTTCTGCTTCTTCTGCTTCACCCTCCAGACGTCACCTTCGCCTTCTCCTTCTTCTGCTTCTTCTGCTTCACCCTCCAGACTTCACCTTCTCCTTCTCCTTCTTCTGCTTCTTCTGATTCACCCGCCAGACCTCACCTTCTCCTTCTCCTTCTTCTACTTCTTCTGATTCACCCTCCAGACTTCATCTTCTCCTTCTCCTTCTTCTGCTTCTTCTGTTTCACCCTCCAGACTTCACCTTCTCCTTCTCCTTCTTCTGCTTCTTCTGATTCACCCTCCAGACTTCGCCTTCTCCTTCTCCTTCTTCTACTTCTTCTGATTCACCCTCCAGACTTCACCTTCTCCTTCTCCTTCTTCTACTTCTTCTGATTCACCCTCCAGTCTTCACCTTCTCCTTCTCCTTTTTCTGCTTCTTCTGATTCACCCTCCAGACTTCACCTTCTCCTTCTCCTTCTTCTGCTTCTTCTGATTCACCCTCCTGACTTCACCTTCTCCTTCTCCTTCTTCTGCTTCTTCTGATTCACCCATCCAGACTTCACCTTCTCCTTCTCCTTCTTCTACTTCTTCTGATTCACCCTCCAGACTTCACCTTCTCCTTCTCCTTCTTCTGCTTCTTCTGATACTCCCTCCAGACTTCAACTTCTCCTTCTCCTTCTTCTACTTCTTCTGATTCACCCTCCAGACTTCACCTTCTCCTTCTCCTTCTTCTGCTTCTTCTGATTCACCCTCCAGACTTCACCTTCTCCTTCTCCTTCGTCTACTTCTTCTGATTCACCCTCCAGACTACACCTTCTCCTTCTCCTTCTTCTACTTCTTCTGATTCACCCTCCAGACTTCACCTTCTCCTTCTCCTTCTTCTGCTTCTTCTGATTCACCCTCCAGACTTCACCATCTCCTTCTCCTTCTTCTAATTCTTCTGATTCACCCTCCAGACTTCACCTTCTCCTTCTCCTTCTTCTACTTCTTCTGATTCACCCTCCAGACTTCACCTCTCTCCTTCTCCTTCTTCTACTTCTTCTGCTTCTCCCTCCAGACTTCACCTTCTCCTTCTCCTTCTTCTGCTTCTTCTGATTCACCCTCCAGACTTCACCTTCTCCTTCTCCTTATTCTGCTTCTTCTGAATCACACTCCAGACTTCACCTTCTCCTTCTCCTTCTTCTGCTTCTTCTGATTCACCCTCCAGACTTCACCTTCTCCTTCTCCTTCTTCTGCTTCTTCTGATTCACCCTCCAGACTTCACCTTCTCCTTCTCCTTCTTCTACTTCTTCTGATTCACCCTCCAGACTTCATCTTCTCCTTCTCCTTCTTCTGCTTCTTCTGATTCACCCTCCAGACTTCACCTTCTCCTTCTCCTTCTTCTGCTTCTTCTGATTCACCCTCCAGACTTCACCTTCTCCTTCTCCTTCTTCTACTTCTTCTGATTCACCCTCCAGACTTCACCTTCTCCTTCTCATTCTTCTCCTTCTTCTGATTCACCCCTCCAGACTTCACCTTCTCCTCTCTTCTCCT